>NW_005179199.1:45064-86638 GCF_000350225.1 Chondrus crispus
AATCCCGCTCTGCAATTTTTTTCGGGGGGGGGGGGGGGGGGCGCGGGGCGGGGAAGGGAAAAGGAAACGGAAGTGAAAAGGGATTGGGAATGGGCACAGGATTGGGAGGTTCGGTGGACGGTAGGGTGGGGGAGGGGCGCGGGAGAGGCTGTGCGAGACGAGAGGAGGGAAGCAGGGATGTGGGGGAGAGATGCTGCGGACTTGGCGGAGAATGGTTGGTCGGTCGCAGGGGCGCGGCGAGATGACGGGCGTTGCGCTTGCATGTGCCTGCTCCGACTGGCCAATTGGATCCGCCGAGTTCAGTGTAAGCAATCTGCCGGGTTTCTCTTCATTACAGACGGGTCCGCTTCTCCGCCCCTTCATTGGCGCTTGAGTGGTGTAAGCTATGTGCCATCTACCTCGCCTTGTATGATGTTGACATCATGTACTTGTCAACAAGCGCCAACGGCACTATGCATGCCACACTTGCTTGCATGCAGGGCTCTCTCTCAATAGAATTGCGGTGGCGTAATATCTCATTAAAATTCAGCACCCACGAAGGCCAAGGACAGCTGTTAACCTATAGTGTGTGTGAGCAGTGAGCTACAGTCGCATATTACACAATCATTTGACCGTATCCCAAATCCTATTCCAATAGACTTCAGCTTGTCCATTTCTCGCCTTTTTCGTCTTATAAACAATCACTCCAGTTGAGGCTGCATCTCTCCACGAGCCCACGGAGATCCGTGACCCTCCATCTCCTCCATCCTCGATTGTTCTTCTCTCCTCGCAAGGGACAAAGCCTCGTTTTTTCCAACAGGGCCCAGCATAGGGCCAGCCAGTGTCATAGAGCCTTAACCCCGACTACGGAATCCCCACCCACTATTCGTCCACTCTCCTGCCGTACAATCGATCTACGTACCGCGCCCTTTCAACATGCTTGGACCACTCGTCAGCATATGCGCATCTGAGGTTGATGTAGAAATTGAGGTAGAGATCGGCGCTGATATTAAAGTTGAGGCTGACTTGAAGCTGGGCTTGAGGCTGAGGGCCAGTCCTAACAAAGGACTTTCCTCTCGTTTTTCTTTTCCCTCGCCCCGTTTTTATTGAGTTCTTCACTAAAATCGGAAGCACATTGCTGTAGTTTTTACTGTAATGCCATCCCATAGTTCCACTCCTCGGAAATGGAACAGAGTCTGGACGGTCTGCAGATCCATGCAGCATGGAAGGTACAGCAACGCCTCCTCGCGCATGCACATGGCCCAATCTGACTCCCTGTAGCTCGACAAAAGCAAAGCTGGACGACGTGTTGCTATAATGAGGTCCCTCGATGTGCATGACCAAAACTGGGCTGGATTGAGATATGAAACGAAAGATATGGAAGGGATGGAGGGTGCGGGGAGAGACTGTGTCGGTGTCGATGTTAGGAGGATGACGCGGTGGCGGGGACAATAGCATGTCGGAGGATGTGTGTTGGTCACGGTACTGAGGAGGTGAGGAAGATGGTGATGGGGCGTGGTGGTCGGGCGCGAGGTAGGGGTGGCGGGGAGGAGGGGACGTGGGGATTTTGGGCGGGAAGGGGGGTGGCGGGGAGGAGGGGACGTGGTCATATTTGGGGGGGAAGGGGGGTTGGTGGCGCGGGGGAGGGAGCGAGGGCGGGGTGGTTCACTGGAAAGGGATTTCGGCGAAGCCACTTCATCATCGATCATGAACTAGAGAGCAGCCTCCCCGGCTTCTCTCCATTTCATGATCGATGCCAAGGAGGCATTTGATTTCAAAAAGCTGAACTCTGGGTGCTGAACTCTGGGTACCCTTCTGCCGTCCGGTGGTGCTCCGTTTCCTAAACAGAGTGTAAAATGCTAGCAAACGACTGTCGCAAATTTCGCGTGGGCGTCGAGGCGGGGGAGGGCCGAGTTGTGCACATAAAATGGCGGGAGAAGGTACTGTGTCTGGTTTGTAATGTTGAGAGAACTAATGTTTTGATCTGCATGTGCTCGTATTTGGATTTAATTCCACCCTTTCATTGTACTGCAAGTGCCACTGCACCGCATCGAGTCCATGGAATTTTAGTAGTGTGCATATGGACTGGGTGTGGATTGGTACTTCCTTTAGCCAATGGATTTCGACCAGTTCGCAGAATTACCAAGCATTACAGTGGTTCTGTGAAGCATTCGTTGTCGCGTGCGATTAATTTAATGAAATGATCCAGCCAATAGCGTGACCGCAACTGGTTGAAGGAAAACAAAAGAAAAGAAAAGCGCCTGTTAGGACTGGCCCTGAGCTTCACAAGTTCTTGGAGATGCGAAGCTTGATTCAGTCCACACTTGGTCAAGCCCACCGCCGGCCAAAATACATCTCTTGAGGGCGGGGGTTTCAATAACTCCACGTTTTGCAGCACTACACACGTGCTCTACAATCCGAGATGTGTCCTCCATGCAGCACGGCCCGCATAAAGTTTATATCCCTATTCATATCACTACCAAAACTGTCACCCAAGGGTTGCCCTGCATCCCTTGGTAGTCGGCGGGCGGGCTCAACCCAACGCCTCCTCTCTCGAGGGCTGCGTCAGTATCCGTCAGTCACTGTCTCGTATTGCGGAGCCTGTTGACGAAAGGACCACAGTGATTGACAGTAACAGTGATGATGTACTGAATCTCAAGCGGTCCAGTTTCTTTTTTGGAAAAGCATTCTTGGCGATTTATTTGCTTATCAGCGGCCTGCACCCCAGGACTAGTCCTATCCTATGGAAACCCTATCGTACAACACCTAGAACCATGTACATTACCAGCGATGTGAACCGCGGAAAATGATGAGGTCTAGTGCGAAAAGTTTATGTGTGCCATTTTTTCTAGTAAACGTTGTGTACTGCCGAATCATTTGTGAACCGCGTGATGCCCATCCTTACATGGTCACGTGTCAGGTCACGTAGAGCTCCAGAGCCTCCAGGAAGAGCCGAAACTTCACTCACCGATATCGTCAGAACAACCATCGGTCAAACGTATTTTGAAAGTAGTGACACGAAATGCGAAAAACCTAGAAATAACTGATCCAATTTTCTGCAGTTCCATGCAGCAGTAAAAAGGGATCACTTTCGGATCTTCCGAGTACCAAATTATGTACTCTAGACTTCCGAGTACCAATTTAAGTACTGTATTAATTTACAGAAGAAGAGTACAGTAGAACAAATTAGGTTCATGCGAACTGCCGCAGTACGAGGTTAAAGTTTCTCCAAAACCAAAGTTAAAGCTTCATTTTTATTAAAGAATAACATACCGGAACAACCGGAAAATTAAACGCAATCATTCTAATTGTGAACTGCACTTTCATAGTCATAACTGCATTTTCAAATGCCTACTTTTGGGCATATTTCGGCACAAAAGAGTCATACTCAACCCAGAAATTCTGCTCTGGATTTTTATAAAATCAGTATTTGCAATGACGAATAAAACTTCGTCACATTAACAGTGGTGATAAAAAGCGATTCTCATGTGCATTTAACACCTAAAGTTCTTCCAGGCCTTTTTTGTATTCGTATTAAAATCACATTTTCGCCATTTATGAATGAAAAGCCTGTAATTTCCCAGCAGCGTAACCTAAAAACCCTGAAAGCTTATATCGCTTCCATGAACTTGATACAATTTTATCTCTATTACAGTCACGTTACGAAACGAAATAGATCCAAATCTAAATTTATTCGTATGAAAACAGGATTTTCGAAAAGTTTAATCGTCAGTAGCCATAGAAGCATGAATTATTCATCGAAAAAAGCTGATTCACAGTTTCCGGACTGAAATGACTGCAACAAGATTTAAGGTCATTGATTCATATGAACCAGATAAAATTCTGCTCACGAAAGCGGTGCACACTGCGGTTTTATTCGTCAATGCTCGGTATTTTGGGTAGTATGCGGTAGTACGGTTCAAAAGGTACTTTTTTAACCCTAATGAAATTTGTAATGGCTTGGAGACTTTGTGTACCTCACTATTCTACAAAGCGATACATAACCTTTAAAACCATTATTCAAGAGAGTTCAAGTTTTGTAATCCAAAGTAGTAGTATTGGCTCACCACACCTTGGATTTGAACGTTTGCGTTTCCTGATTTGAAGAATTATATCTACTCCAGGGTAATGATATCCGTCAAAATTTGCAAGTTTTGGGTGAGAATGGTGCAAACAGAACTAAGCAGGCCTGCTAAAAGTTTAGATAGGGTGTATGTTCCTGAAGAGAATGCTCTATTTGCCTCTTTTGTAATACATGATTCTAGCAACAACTACGGTAGCTTCCTGAGACTTTTTAGAGCACTTTAAGAAAACTTCTATTTGTAATAAACCTTTGGATATGTATGAGTTGTCAATCCTTATATACTCTTTAAGATAAGAATCTAATAAGACAGCAGGGAGTCATACACGTCATCTTCTCAATGTTAGCAATGTTTTAACCACACGCAAAATAGAATTTGGAAAGAGCATTTCAATTTAGAGATTCTCAGTTTCCAACACTAGATTCTACAAGAACCGCATTTCCCAAGCGAAAAGCTTCACCATATCCAATGTAAAAGTCTAAATGAGTACTTCCTACGATGTCCAGTATTTCCGAAATTGCGAAACTGTGTTTCCGTACTGAATCTCTTAAGTAAACTATGATTAAGGATAAAAGAATCTAATTACGTTCTACTCACTTCCATTTAAATGCGTAGAATATAACTTAGCGAAGTATCCGAGTGTAGAGGACCACCGTACCTAAACGAAGTTATTCAGGTAGGAGAATGTATTCCTTGACATACCCCTCTATCCTTCAAAGCATATCTACGAAGTACTTGTTAGGAAAGCTTCCATGTCATATACGTCACCGACGTGGGTGGGCTTTATTTCTCAGAAATTTACAGCAATGATTCTCGATGACTGCAAGCCAGTCAGGACACTAGAGCCACAGTAATGTATTCTGAAAAAGGCAACAACCAATGCTCTTTGGGAATACGTGTGATCGTCATCATCAAAAATTTCTAAACAATTAAATATGTGTTTTGAATGATGTAGGCTTTCATTTCTACAATTTGGCAATCAAATTGCATATTTAGCCGTACTCTTTTCAAAGTGTCCTTTCACATATTTCTTCAAAACTAGCTTCAACAATCATTTTCCTGTTGGATTACTGAAAGACAATCCCTTAACAGGAGGTTTAGGGGGATTTCAATTTTCAAAAATGTCAACTTAAGCAAGGAAGGGGAGAGGGAACAAAAAGGGGGGTGTGAATGCTTTTACAGACGGTCCCCTGCGCGAATCCTACGATCTGGTATCTACTGCCGCGAGCGCATCAGCGAAAGCGAATGTGAAGTTAGCAAGACGAGTTCTGAAAGAGTACTGTGCTCTGAAAGGTGCCCCAGATCCACATCTCGTCACCCCAGAGAGCTCAAAACTCATTCTCAATCTTCTCGCGGATTACTGTAAGTTTGGAACTGCTGATGCTCTCAAGAATGACAGCATAGGAGCTCTGGCGCAGGGACTTCGGCATGTCTATTGCGAACACGGCCACACGAAAACGTGGCAGGTTGACGAGTCTGCTGGTAAGGCAAGCGGCAACCCGCTGATTGAAAACCCTGATTTGTAGGCGCTGCGAAAGGCCCATCGCGTTCATTTGGCTCATCTAGGATTCGTTACGTTACGCTCTAGGCCAATCACAGCAGCCAATATCTGTGATTTGGCCGAAAAGTTTTGGTACGGGAGAGAAAAGGTAACCGCAGCACTTGACGTGCTCCTACATGCCATCCTCGTTGTCGGGTTGAATTTGGGACTCAGATATGATGAAATTAAGAAGTTGAAAGTCGAAAACGTCTCTGTTGGGTCCGGTGGCTGCACGTTGACGTTGCTTGAATCAATTAAGAATTCAACTGTGCATAGAACGTACCAGCTTCGCGATTGGTTCGGGAACTATGCCTTGCGGTTCTCATACTTTATGGATCCATTCTTAGCATTGTACTCGTGGCTGACACTTCGTGGAAGTAGCCCAGGGCCTTTATTTTGCGATGTGAATGAGACAAGAAGTGGTTGGGTCATTGACACCAAAGCACCGTGGAGTTCTAAGAAATTCACCGAGTTCTTCCGAGGTCGCTTGTCATCAATTGGTGTCGGATCGGATAATCTGGGTATGTACTCCGGACATTCAATCAAAAGAGGTTCAGTCCAGCTGTATCGAGCTCTAGGGCTTCGCGATGAAGCAATTATGGAAATAATTCAGATGAGTGGATATCAAGCGTATGCCAACTATTGCGCTGCCTACAACGACTGTGCTCCGCCAGAGCTTCCTCGCTTTAATTCAGTCCAGGAGTATGTACGTCATGCTAAAACTATTTGCGAAGAATCTGAGCAGATATATGAGAAGGTGGACTTTGCAAAGTTTCTTGAGCACGTCCATACTGGTCTCAGTTCAAACGATGTGGACAAAACTTTTAGTTAGTCTAGTGAAATGTTTTCGTCGAGTACAATAAATAATCTGGTACTTGATTTATGGATCATAGTTTTCTGTTTTAATGAGATATAAGTGATCGTCTTAATAATTTCAGAGCGAGGAATAACCAACAGACCCACACGACAAAAAATGGAGAGACAAGGGTTCGTGCGGCCGATCCAAGGAGGTGGAGAAGGTGCCGGATTCAAATCCCCTAGACAAATACTGCAACTTGAACCGGAGATTGGTTTGACGATCAGTAAGGAGATATTGCTTTCGTCGGGTAACACTAATTCTGTCGGCAAATCGAAAAATCAGGGAAGCGATTCAGAGAATGAAGGACAAATTTATGCTGTTCAAGATGAGAAATGAAAGTTTGGAAGAAAGAGCTACAGCAGAGACTATTTCTCTTGCACCAGAGAAGGAAGGAATCTTCTAGTGCGCTGTCGAAAAGAAATACGAGCGTACAGTTGTACGCCTCGTTGGAAGAAAACGCCGTGGAAGATGGAAGTAAAGAACCGTTGATACAAAAGAATTGCATTGCTTCTGCAGCTGCAGAGGCAACAGAACGGGACTTCGATTCATTTATTCATTCATTGCATAAGAAACAGAAAACGGGGGCTCACATGGAACCCAGTACAGTAGTCAAATTCATTCCAGGACTACCGAAACCCATAGAAGAAGTAGTTGAGCTGTGGCGAAGTGGAGACAAAAATCTCGACTGTCAACCACTGAGAAAGTTTACAGACTCAGAGATGCGAAAGAAAATGGTTCCGAACTATAGCCATCAGATGTGGACCCTTTCTGGACAGAAGAATAGCTTCTTGCGAATCAAGGCTTTAGTGGAACGAGTACAGGAATTTGGCCCTGTACGAATGGGTCTGATGGATATCGGAAGTGACAATGATTGGGAACAAGCCGTTCAAGGATTTCATGCCGCGTATGACAAAGATGGGAGGCCCCAGGCATTATCGCGTGTACTGCGTCAAAAAGATTAATAAAAAATATGAAAACTGTCTTACTGTAAAGGGAGGCCAGTCTCTCACCTCATCCATCTTATCAGAAATTGATGTCGTGGTACAGAGTGCTGTGATAGTTTCTGTTGTATGGTGAGAAACACGACAGAATGTTCAGATTTATCATGCGTGTAGAAATACAAACACTGTCACGGAGGTATCCAGAGAAGATGTTTTCTCGTTATTGCAGTTGAAGCTAAAAATAGACTGAACTACGTACAAGTTGACTGCATAAATATGAACTCTTTTTCATAAAACGTTCCCATGGCAAGGCATATCCATCCTGATGGTTTAGACCTAAAATGTATTGGAAGAACGTCTAACAAAACAAGATTTTTGTGGCATGGAACATTGCGACCTGATTTTACTTCTCAGCAGTTAAGTGTTTGTAGCATGAGCGCAGATCAGAATTAGATTTAGAATTAGATCGCGCGCGCGCACACACGTGTACTGTCAGGACTGTCAGGACGCCCGCGCACACGTGTACTGTCAGGACTGTCGGGACGCCCGCACACACGTGTACTGTCAGGACTGTCAGGGCGCGCGCACACACGTGTACTGTCGGGACTGTCGGGACGCCCGCACACACGTGTATCATCGGCGCGCGCGCGCACACGTGTATGGACAGCGCTACAGTAGCTGAGTACGGTAGCTCAGCACTGTAACGCGCTACAGTGCAGTACGGACTGTACTGTAGCCCTGTATGATAGACGCGACAGACGCGTAATTGTATATTAAACCACGGGAACCGACGGCGGCGGAGGGAAGGCAAGCATCGGCTTGGCCAGACCCCCACCGTCGGCTAACCCGGAACGCTTACTCTAACTCGTGCACGCTCTCTCTGTTCGCGTTTTAGAGTAGAAGGACACGGGTAGCGGACGCGTACGTGCGCGTGTGAGCTAGGATCCGCCTCCACCCGTCGGCACTGGAGCGTCACCCAGTGCCGCGCCGGGGCGTCGAGGCGTCGATCCGCTCTACCGCGTACACTAACGCGTTCGCGACCCGACCCGCTCTACCACCGCTACCGGCCCGTGTCCTTCCTCACGCGTTGCTTACTGGTCCTTTCTGTTCTTCTCGCGTTCTACAGGGCCTCTTACGCGGACTGAGCATACACCCCTGTCGTTGGGGTGTTTATGCTACAGTGGTCTCCCGACCTAGAAGGCCACGCGATTATCGCGAGAAGAATATCGTTCGAATCTGCGTCCGCGCGCGTCCAAATGGAAGAAGGAACCGCCAACTCGATTCAGACGAAACCGGCGAATATGGAGTCAACCGCGCGCCGCGCCTCCGAGTCAGGCGCGCTGCGCGCCCCCTTCGGCGGCGGCGCCGCAGGTCCTACTGACCGCGAACCGTCGCCTGGGTTTTCAGAAGGACGCGCTCGCGCGATGTATGACAGGATCGCGGAATACATCGAGGACGTCCGGACCTCGCCTCGAATTGACGTCTCGGACGCGGTATATACGCGCTGTGTGGAAGAGCTACGCTCGCTTCGCGAAGGAAGGTTTGACCGCGTCTCCCAATCCTTGGAGAACCTCCGAGCGCTAGTCGACCAGCTACAGAGTCGGCTAGCGCTCGTCGAGGATTCGCGTCTCGATTCCCCTGTCGAGGACAGGGAAGGCCGCCCTGAGAGGTCGGCCTCATCAAGACGACCCGACGAACAACCCTTCCCGTCGGCGGAGCAAATACACGCGTTTGCCCATATGGCCGCGGAACTCAACTCGACGCGGAGACGCGCTCGCGAGGTGGAACAGACCCCGACCACCAGGTCGCCCGGGGCTCCTACGAGGGGGCCCGGTGCCACTGTTCCCCCGATCGCGTCAGACGCACCGGAGTTCCAACCGACGGGTCCCGGATCCAGTCGGTACGCGGATGGCCCAAGACCACCAATGGACGCGAATGTCGCGTCCGAAACCCAAGCCCTCCCGTATGTCGCCGGAGACATACGGGGGATGAGACGCGTACCGTACGCGGACGACCAGGACCGTGGAGGAGCCGCCCGCGGATCAAGAGAACCGATTCTCTCTTTCGATCCTCGCTGGGGCGGCTACCAGCCGGTGGACCTCACCGCGCATCCCGGTCCGCTCGATATCCGAACGCTGCCCGTCACCCCTTTCGGGACGTTGGGACCCGCAGCACCCGGGGTCGAGCCCGTCCATACCATGATACAGGAGTTCAGCGATGTCGCAAACTACCGCATGTATCGGTTGGACAATACGTCGAGGCTCGTTACCTCGGGAGACGCGGGACAGATCGCGAAGTACGTCCAGCGCTGTCGTGGGATTCGACCCACGATGCGCAGCTTCGACGGCACTGACGCGATTCAGTTACTACCGTTCCTGAAGGATATACGTATCACCTTCAACGCGCAACACCTCACCGAAGGTGTTGCCGTCCGCGTCTTCGCGCATTTTCTTGAACGCGACGCGGAAAGATTGTATACGAGTTACACCATGCGCGGACTACGCGCTGGCCAACTTCACGACGACGTAAGCTGGCCTGGTCTCGTCAACCAGTTCATCAAACGCTACCTCACGGACGACGTGTTAGGTGAAGCGTATGATACAGTCGCGACCGCGCGACAGCAACCCCACGAGACGGAGAACGCGTACGCGGATCGATTGGAGTCCGCCGCGTTCCGATGCACCGCGGTGTTCACCGAACAAGCACTCGCGCATTATTTCGTGCGCGGACTAGCCCCGGCGACCCGAGCCGCCGTGGCTGAGACGGTGCAACGACTGCCCGGATCGCAGAAGACAGACCTCTCAAGCATCCGCCGTATAGCGACGGCGGAAGGTACTACCTTCCGCGCGCGTCGCGGCCTACCCCTGCCGGATCCGAAACCGGCAGGGAGAGCGGGTCGACCATCGAGGTCGAACGCGACAAGTTCACCCGCGACAGCCCTCCATATTGGAGAAGATGAGTGGCAGGCCGACCCTGTCTTCATCGCGCGAGGCATGGAGCAACGGGGAGGTCGACCTCCCACACCGGCGTCAACGCAGTCGACCGGAAGCTTCGCCACGGCGTTCGCGCATATTCCGCACCTTCCAAGTGGTACGGACCACAAGGTGCAGGACCTGGACATTTCGCGTCAAGGAGGGGATGGCATATCGGCAAGCGTCCCCAAGTTAACCGAAGAGGAGACGCGTCACGCGGCATCTTTCGCATCCACAGACGGTAGCGCGTACGTCTGTTGGCTATGCCGTACGTACGGTCATGCCATGTACGCGTGTCCATTCCTGTCGCCCGAGCAACGGATGTTCACCGCGTACAGGAATTACAAGTACCAGATAGAGAAGCGTCCTGGGATGCGCAACCTCCTCCAGCAATCGGTTCGCGAGGACCGATTTCCGCGTCAAGGGTACCCGAGTCGAGCGGGTGCGGGCGCCCGCTTCCCGCCCCGCGGTGGGGGGTACTGTCGTAACGAACTCGACCAACGCGGGAGACGCGACTTCCGCCAGGCGGACACGCGATATCCGCGTCAAGACAGAAGGGGAGACCAGGACCGTTCCCGACTCCCGCCGGGTGTACAGAACGCGATAATGTACCTCCAGGACTGGGCAGAGGATACGCATGCCCTGCCCAGGGGGGAACGCGAAGGAGATCCGGCACCCGCGGCCCCGCAAATTCTGCAACGTCCGGACGTGGTGAATCAAGGCCTCGAAGTATCCGAATACTTCGGCGAAGCCGCGAGACCGAGATGGACCACGCCCGCGCCCCCACTCGTCGCGGGACGCGGAGGCGCGCCAGCTATCGGTAGCGACGCGCTTAGCTCCGATAGCTCCGGTGGCTCAAAAAACGCGTAAAGACGGTTACGTTCGCGCGGTCGCGTGAGACGTCTTGTCCATATCCCATCGACCCGTCACCGCGAGCCCGACAAGGGCACGGGGGATATTTACCGATAATATCCCCCACTCCTCCACGCGAAGACGCCGAAACCCGCGTGATTCCGGCGCAGGAAATAAGGGACGTCGTGGCTTCCGTATGCCCGACGCCCGAGAAGAAACCCCCGGAGCCCCCCGTGGGCTCTAAGCTGCGGGAGGACCGCGAACCGCGCAAGGACGCGACTTGTCGTGCGGACGTCAACGAACAACAGACGTCCCGCGACCAAGGAAGAAGGACGCGTAAACGCGGAAAGAGCCGTCGCCGACGCCCCAGGCGAAACGACCTCGCGAATCGGACCGCGCCGAAGGTTGTCGACGGCGTCATCTGCTTGATGACGTCGAAGATATATAATTTCCTCGGCTCGATCGCCACGGAGGACAACGCGTTCAAGCCCCACACTATCGCCGTTGATACGTGCTCGGGATACAATTTGGTGAGGAAGTCCGACCTTCCTCCCGACTGGACGCGTTACGTAATACGCGACGCACCTCTGCCCCGGCTGGCAGGCGCGAATAGCAACCCGCTCAAGCTTAGCGCGGTTGTCCGGCTGGCCGTCCGGCTCCGGAACACGACGTTCCGAGTTCCGTTCGTCGTGGCGGACCAGCTCGCGGTTCCCGTTCTCCTTGGGACCGCGTTCATTGACGCGCACGTGCGTCGTATCGATGTCGACGCGCAGAAGCTTGAACTCCGTCAAGGTGGCTCCATTGCCATTGTCGACGGGAGGGGGGAGCCGTCTCCCCCGACCAGACGACAAGGCCGTCAGACGAGCCGAGCTGACGTACGCGAAGAAGCCCCGCAGGCGATCCGTATTGCCCGCTGTGTTACCATCCCCGCGATGTCACAAGCTCGCATACGCGTAACGACCGCGGGGAAAGGGCTCGTCTTCTTGGAACCAAAGCCGTCGCTTCAGCACCGCCTCGGGGTGAGGTTGACCAACGGCGTAGCCGAGGTCCTACCGCACCAGACCTTCGAGGCCGTCGTCGCGAATTTTTCGCGTTGCACAAGGCCGCTACCAAAGCACACCGTCGTTGGCTACGCGAAACAAAACCCCCTCGCGATCCTAACGCCCGAGCGCCGGGTCGCGGAGGAGATCGCGCACGCGTTGCACCTTACTGACTTGGACGACCAAGTCGGTGAGGTAGGAGCTGGCCGACCAAGCTCCGCCGAGGAGGTGATCGCGAACGCGGAGGTACGATCCGCGGAGTACCCCTCGCCGACGGAGGGCACTGTACGCGTACCAGATAAGGATCCCAAAAATCCCGCCACGGATTGGGAAAAGGGAGTGGATTTGTCATACATCAGTGATGACAGGTTACGCGGACAAGTCCTCGAGATGCTACGCAAGCACTCGGGCTTGTAGGACGGTACGCTCGGAACGATCCGAGCGACGGAACACCGTATCCCCCTCGAGCCAGGCACGAAGCCCATCCGCTCGATGCCCTATCGGAAAGGGCCCGCGATGCGCGAAATGGTCGCGAAAGAGGTCCACATGATGCTGAATGCGGGAGTCATCGAACCCGCCAGCACCAAGTGGGCCTCCCCGGTAGTCCTAGTTCCAAAGAAGGACGGAACCCTTCGGTTCTGCGTGGACTACCGGCGCGTGAACGCGAAGACGCTAGCGGATTCGTATCGGCTGCTGCGTATGGACGATTGTATTGATTCGCTGGGCGACGCGGCAGTCTTCACGACGTTAGACTGAAACTCCGGCTACTGGCAGATACCAGTCGCGCCGAAGGACCGCGACAAGACGAAGTTCACCACGCACATGGGGACTTTTCGCCACCTACGGATGCCGTTTGGGCTGAAAGGGGCACCGGCCACCTTTCAGCGCGCGCTCGACATCATCCTCTCAGGCGTCCGTTGGCAGATCTGCCTCGTCTATTTGGATGATGTCATCGTCTTTTCGCGTACGCACGAGGAGCACGCGAAACACCTCGACACTGTCTTGAGCCTGTTGGGGAGCGCCGGCATCTCCCTCAAGCTCAAGAAGTGTAGCTTCTTTCAGCCCAAGGTCCATTACCTGGGGCACGTTATATCCCCAGGTGAGCTCAGCGTCGCGGAGACCGCAGCCGACGCGTTCAGGACGTTCACGTTCCCGAGGACGCTGACGCAGGTGCGCTCGTTCCTCGGGGCGTGCAACGTCTACCGCCGCTTCGTCAAGGGATTCGCGAAAATCGCCCGTCCACTGACGGATATGACGCGTAAGGATGCCGACCCCGACTTCGACCATCCCACCGAGTTTCAGCTACATGCGTTCGAGGAGCTCAAGTCGCGGATGATCGCCCCACCTATACTCGCGCTTCCGCGGTATGGACGACCGTAAATGATAGATACGGACGCGAGCGCGTATCAGCTTTGCTGCACGCTGTTGCAGGAGCACGACGGGTCCAACGACTGGCGCCCCGTCGGCTACTGGTCCTACTCGCTGAACGACAGCGAGAGGAACTACAGCGCGACTGAACGCGAGTGTTTCGCCGTAGTGTGGGCCGTACGCACACTACGACCGTACGTAGAAGGCACCAAGTTCACCGTCCGTACGGATCACGACGCGTTGAGGTGGCTCATGTCCCTCACCGAAAGTTCCGGAAGACTAACGCGTTGGCGGCTACGTCTGGCTGAATACGACTTCACCATTCAGTACCGCCCGGACGCGTGCATCAGGTTCCGCACGCGTTATCCGGTCTCATCTCGCCGAGGGTCGCCGACGACCCTCGACCAGTCGTCGAGGTGGATGACGACATTCCCACCTTCGACGCGGGCACTACAGTACGCGACGTCTCGGACGAGCTCGTGGATCACGTCTGCACCGCAAAGTGTGACCACAAGACCGTCCAGGTGCTCGTCACCACGCGGAAGCACACCGAGACGCAAAGAAGAACGCGTGCCCGAGCACGCAACGAGCCAAGGGGCGACGACGAAGCCCTGGCTCTAGAAGGACCCCACACGCTGTGGGAGGAGACCGAAGAATTTGACGCGATCGATATCGAACGCGTAGAAGGCAACGAAGCAGACGCGTCTGACTCCCTGGTCGCCCCACCGCAGGACGACCTGCCGGCCCCTCTTACGATAGAGGAGATAGCCGAGGAGCAACGCGTTGACGACTTCTGCCAAACGGTATTAGCAAGACAGTCTGAGTCCAAGGACTCCGCGTTCTTCGAGGACCACCAAGGGGTGCTAAGGCGCATACACCCCTTCGACCCTGACATCATACAGGTGGTGGTGCCTCGGACCTTACGCGCTCGCTTGCTGCGGCTCTGCCACAACCCGGCCATCGCGGGACACCCGGCGCAGAACCGCATGTACCAAACGCTCCGCCGCGAATATTATTGGCCACACCTGGCCGCGGACGTCGCGTCTACCGTGCGAGGGTGCCGTACCTGCGCGATGAATCGCGTTAAACTACGGAAACATCTCAACCGATTGAGATTGTTCCCCGCAACGCGTCCGCTGGAGAGTCTCGCGATAGACATCCTGGGACCACTCCCGAAGACCAAGGCAGGGAAACGATTCCTCCTGGTCATAACGGACCGCCTCACAAAGCTCACACAAGTCGTCGCGCTTCGAACCATCACCGCGTATACGGTCGCGATCGCGTTCTGCGACGCGTGGGTCTTCAAGTATGGCGTGCCGCGTTCGCTATTATCGGACAACGGTCCGCAATTTAACGCGAAGTTCTTCCAGAGTGTGTGCCGCGTCCTGGGGATAACTAACATGTACACCTCCGCGTACCATCCCCAGACGAACGGGCAGGTTGAACGCTACAACCGGACGATCGCGTCAATGCTTCGTAACTACGTGAACGAACATCAGGACGACTGGGACGTGTACGTGGGGGCGTTGACTTACGCGTACAACTCCCACGTACACCGAACCACGCGTACGACACCTTTCGAGCTCGTGCTTAGCAGACCCCCGCCGGAGTTCTCTCTCCGCAGAGTCGACGGGGACGCTCCCCCTCCAGATAGGGGGACGCAGCGGGCAAAGTTCCTCCAGACCCTCGACGCGACAATACAGAAGGCCTACGGAAGCCTGCGCCGTACGCAGGCCCGTTACAAACGCGACTTCGATAAGCGCGTTCGAAGGATCAACGCGCGCCTCAAGCCCGGCGACTATGCGTATCTCAACCCCACCGACGGGTCAAAGACGTCGAACAAGCTCGCGTCACCGGCCGTTGGACCATACCGCATCTTGGCCAACGACCGACGCACGATCACGATCGATCGTGATGGGGTGACGGAGCGCGTCTCTGCAGACCGCTGCGTGTACGCGCCGCCCCCTGCAAACGCCCCACGCGCAAGTACTACCACCCCGGGTGACCTTGCTGACAAGGTCACCAAGGGCACACGGTACGCCGTCGAACGGCTACTGAAACATCTCGTGATGGAAGACGGAACTATCGAGTTCCTCATCAAGTGGGCGGATTACAACACGCCCACCTGGACCGCGAGAACCCACGTTCCGGAGGAGCTAGTGTCGCGCTACGCTCAGCGACTCCGGACGCGTACAGGGCGAGACCTCTCCTCGGAGGTGAACGCGGACGTTCACTGTTAAGGAGAGGGCCCTCAACTGCTACTTTACGGCTAAACGAGCCCCTCGCGGTTAGAATCACGTTACGCGTACGAAAGGACAGGTGTTGCAAATGCAGGGAGACACAAGACATCGCGAGTCGGCAGAAGGGTATGGACAAACGGGCCCGGTCACGCGACGCAAAAAGGCCGAACGGTACCAAAAGCCGGCAGAGACCCGCCGCCTCGAAAATAAGAATACGAAACGAAGGCGGGGTAACATGTTGCCCTATTAGCGGAATAGCGCGATTATTCACGCTCTCTCGGGCCAGGAAGACGCATCGATCGAGGACCCACGGCCGTCGGTGCCGAAGGTTTGCGTCACACGCGTGTGAGAACATGGACGGAAAAGTAAGTCCCAGTTGGGGGCCTAACACGAGTAAGAATTCGCCACAGGGACCCGCGCCGAGACGCGAAGCTACGCGAAAGCAGAAAGGGAAGGGGGCTGGACGAACACCAACCACTGTACCCTGAGAGCAATATACCGAGAAGGCACCGCCGCCCGCCGCAGACACTACTGTCAATCACCGGCGGCGCCCCAAAAAATAATCGGTGAAATACATTCGGGGGAGACACTGTACGCCAAATCATGCGCACCGCGGCCTCAGCAACGATCCGCCGCCGCCCCGGAAATAATCAAAAAAGGGGTGTAATATACAGTGAGGCAATGCGCACGTGTGCACGTGCGCAGGCGACCGACAGGACGGGTGGGGGAGCGACACGCAATCGGACAGCGAAAAGCAGCGTGTGCGACGCGTTGCCCTTCGGTGGGGTACGAACCACGTTGCACGAGAGGGGGAAGGGTAAGAGCGTCGGCGCCGGCCTCCCTCTGCCCCATCGCGATGGCGGCCCCGCGCACGCCGCACGGGGCGAACTACGACGAACATTCCGCGCTTCGTCTCGCCCGCTCATACGCGCCGAGAGCTTCATCGCGCAGTTAACGTCGACGAAATCATCGCGTCGTCGCCACGCGGCAACGCGCGGACGCACATACCACAGAGCGCCTCCGCTGGTCAGCCGCGGCGCTGCACGCCTCCGCCACCGCGTGCGCGCTGTCACCGCGGCCGGAGAACAGGCGTAACGCGATAGGGGACCTCAGATGGCGACCCCGTACACTTCCTGCCGCCCTTCCCGATGGGGCGGAGAGGAGAACGTGTATCAGGGGACCGCGCGCAAGGCACCCCCGCGATGCACGGGGGACTCGATAAGGCCGTAACGCGAAAAATGAGAGTCACCACGGGCGCGGCGAAGCGAACCACGCCCGCGCCCCGGTCAGACGACACAGACGCGCAGCCCACGACAAGTACGGGACGACCCCCGAGGGGACGAGCTCAGCCACGCGAAGGGACGCGACCGCGCCGAATCCCGCTCGGGGTGCAAAGGCGGGGGGGAGACGACTCCTCCCCGACGTTTTATTGTACGCACCGCCACGCTCGCGCGCTTGCCGACGCAAGAAGAGGGGGGCCGCCACGCTAGCGACTAGCGTCATTAGACGGCACTGTAGATTCCGGACCATAGTGGCCCGGAGGACAGTACCCCGGGTATCGCGGGACCTCCGTGGCCATCGATGCTAGGCTGGGCAGCGCGAGGCGCGCCGTGGGACCGCCCGTACGCACGGTGGAGTCGCCCGGAGGCAGGCCGCCGGTTGGGGGCGAGTCGGTCCCATAATTCGCGTAAGGATCGCGGACCGCCGGAGGAGCCAGAACGCGGTCAGGAGCGTGGACCTGAGGCGCCACTGCAGATCGGGCGGAACGCAAGCCGTCCCGCTCACGTCGGTAGCGGTCGCGGTCGTACAGTACGTGTTCGTATGCCCCCGTCTGGCGCTCGGACACCTCGCGCAAGGACATCAGCTCGCGATTTACGAGCTGCAGTTCCGACGTCTGTACACCGAGGTCGTCCCGAAGCCGCGGCGCCTCGTCACTTCGGGCCCCAAACCAGCTTCCCAGGGTCGCGATCAACGAGCCCACGGTCCAGGTACGACGACCCACCGACCCCAGGGCACGCGTAAGCTCGGGGATGGCTGCAAGCTCGCTTTGGGACAGTAAGAGATCGCGTACGAGACCCCCGATCGCTGTCCCCTCCTCCGCGGCGTCCAGAGGGGGGACCGGCAGGACAGGCACAGGGCGGGACGCTCCCCCTGTATAGTCGCGTGGGTTGGCAACCGATGCCGCCCGGAAAGGGGTCGACCCCACGTCAATGGGAGCAGAGCCCACCGCGTCTAGGTCTCGGTAACGCTTACGCCGACCACGCCGGCTCTCGGAACCAACTCCCCCCGCTTGCCGGTGCTGTCAACGACCGGCGAGATCGGGGAAGGACGCGCCACGAAAACGTCGGCAGTCGGGTTGTACGTGAGAAAGGAACTCCGGACACCAGTGGTGTAATCCATCCAGGATCTGCGGTGCTGTGCGCTGACGTCACCCGCGCGGATCATTAGCCCGACGGCCTGCTCGAATGTCCACGGGACATGCGACGAGCCTCGCTCGGAGGGATGCACCGACGCGTCGGGAAGGCTTGTCACGAGTCGCTCGAAGTGGGCGACGGTTTGAAGCGGTTGGAGGAACACTCGCGCGTTAACGTGTACCTCCGCCATGAAGGCGCAACACACGGACCAAGCCCCCTCACGCTGACAATTGTACGCGAGTCCCGAGCGGGCTGGGTGTTGAGAGTCCGCACACGCGAAGCCAAAATGCTTCAAGACGGGTGGCAGGAGGGGATGAACCCCTAACGAGGGGAAGCTCTCCCTGACGTCCAGGGGGAGGACCGGGAAGTCCCCCGACGACAAGCCGGACGCGAAGGCCGCGGAAGGAATAATACGGCCGTCCACCTCGTCTGGATGCCGATAGGCAGACCAGTCGTGGTGCGCGAATCCCACCGCGTGGAGACGCATCAGGGAACAAGAGGACTTCTGCAATGCCACGCGCGGCTTCGAGTGAACGTATGGACGGGGGAATACGTACAGCCCCGTCACCTCGGGCAGGACGAAGCGACGTGAGCCGTCCTGTCCGGGACCGAATAGGAACCATCCCATTTGGTCCACGTATTCCACTTCCGCGGTACTGTAGGCGAAGGTGCGGTCGCCGGGCAGCTCATCCGGGAGCTGGTAGCCCGACCCGCCGCCCTCGGTCATCAGACGGTGTAGGACCGAGGACGCCTCCTCCAGCCCACCAGCGTTGTACACCTTGAGCACGCGCGCAAGGTCGGGACGAAGCCAGGCACGAGCAGCCAACTCCTCGACGGTAACTCCTGAGCGAGCACGGCGCCGCCAGGGGTACCGTAGTTCGCGAGTACCGAGAAGAGGGGCCTCTGACGACGGAGACCCGAGCCACTGCGTAGCGGAGGGCCGGTCCGTCACGCCCGCTTCGACCGCGGGGCGAGCCGCTCCCCCCTGCACCGACGGCCATCGGCAACTGCCGTCCGTGCCAAGCGAGCCTACAGTAGGCTGGTAAGGTGGGGACGCGCCCCCCGCGTCACGCACCACCGCCAACGGAAGAAGGGCGGCCCCTTCACTCGCCCCGGTCGCAGGGGCGGCGCGGCGGGCATCGACACCAGCGGACGCCGGGCGGAACGCCACGGCCGGCCTCACGGGGGCCCGCGGTGGAGGCACCAACTCGACGGAAACTGTAGATGAGCGACGCTTTTGGAACGGAGAAGCGGGAGCTGAGGCGGCGCGGGTCGTCCCGCCGCCCGCCATACGCATGCCGGGTAGCGCGTTCGACGAACCCGGACCGTCCGCAGCGGGGATCTCGACGACAGGAGCCCCCTGCTCAGCCGGTTCAACGGCGGGGTCGACAAGCGACGTCGGCGACGGACCTTCCGGCGGGTAGGCGTTCATGACGAGGTACCCTGCGGCACGATGCACCGACGTAAGTACAGCAAGGGCAGCGCGGGAAGAGACGCGAAGAAGATGGTAAGAAGAACAACCCGGGGCGGCAAGAAACGAAACGCGACAACGCGAGGGCAGGGGGGACGCAACGCCCAAAAACGGGGCGGGCGGGACACGGAGGACCGCCGCGTGCGACTAGCGAAGAGCGAAAGGCACCGAGCTCGGAAGGAAAAGGGGTCACAAGAGCGGACTTGGACGGCGACGGTAAAACACGGGGGCAAAAGGGGACGGGACAGTCAGGGTGCATCCTCCTCAAGCGCAGGGTGAACGCGGACGTTCACTCTCGGGGCGGCGGCCGTGTAGCATGAGCGCAGATCAGAATTAGATTTATAATTAGATCGCGCGCGCGCACACACGTGTACTGTCAGGACTGTCAGGACGCCCGCGCACACGTGTACTGTCAGGACTGTCGGGACGCCCGCACACACGTGTACTGTCAGGACTGTCAGGGCGCGCGCACACACGTGTACTGTCGGGACTGTCGGGACGCCCGCACACACGTGTATCATCGGCGCGCGCGCGCACACGTGTATGGACAGCGCTACAGTAGCTGAGTACGGTAGCTCAGCACTGTAACGCGCTACAGTGCAGTACGGACTGTACTGTAGCCCTGTATGATAGACGCGACAGACGCGTAATTGTATATTAAACCACGGGAACCGACGGCGGCGGAGGGAAGGCAAGCATCGGCTTGGCCAGACCCTCACCGTCGGCTAACCCGGAACGCTTACTCTAACTCGTGCACGCTCTCTCTGTTCCCGTTTTAGAGTAGAAGGACACGGGTAGCGGACGCGTACGTGCGCGTGTGAGCTAGGATCCGCCTCCGCCCGTCGGCACTGGAGCGTCACCCAGTGCCGCGCCGGGGCGTCGAGGCGTCGATCCGCTCTACCGCGTACACTAACGCGTTCGCGACCCGACCCTCTCTACCACCGTTACCGGCCCGTGTCCTTCGTCACGCGTTGCTTACTGGTCCTTTCTGTTCTTCTCGCGTTCTACAGGGCCTCTTACGCGGACTGAGCATACACCCCTGTCGTTGGGGTGTTTATGCTACAGTGTTCACTTGTTTGACTCTGCAGACCACAGTTGAAATTCTCTGCAGAACTCTGCTCTACTAAAAATAGCCTGACATTCCTGTAGAAGTTCGTAATTTATACGTCTAAATAGGAATGGACCCAGTTTCTGAACGGTCTTTCATTAAAGAATCACCCGGCTTCCAGTCAAAACTTTTACTAAACTCACATCAGAGAATTTGATCTAGCAGTTGTCGTGAAATGCAGTAGAAATGTGCTGGCAGTGGTATTGTATACATCTCATAGAACTGCTGCATATTTTACTTGGGCGCAAGTACGTCTATTTACGAGATTCCGTGGTGTCATGCAGACAACGCATTGGGTATATTATTTTAAATCACTCAATCAGCATTTGCTACGATGTTCATCATGATGTAAAACGTGGAACGTACCTGCTCTTGATACGATAATCTAACCTCATGACCAACTATATTTAAAGACGTACAATTAAAAGATTTGGCGTTCGTTTCAACTACAAATCGTGGCTGCCACGGTGCCAGAAAACTAGTTCGCTATTTTTAGAAACATAAATTTACACTCTCTTAGACACAAGCTTATTTGGAATTATTCGGTAAACGTTGAATTATTTGGTAAACGTTGGATTATTCGGTAAACGTTTCTGCTGGGTTCTGATGTACCACATAGAACGGCTTTGGTGGACGCTGAGATATTGAAATATGTGCCTCCAAATCTCCCTAGATTTGCAGAGCCACACTATACTCTTTCCGTTGTCCTTCCTCTCTCTTCTGCTATATATACCGTCGATTTCAGATCTCCACAACTGAAAGTCTATTGTGTATCTCTATGCACCATAGTTGAGATACTTGGCAGAAATCTTACATTCTAAAAATAGTTCGATATGCTTGGAAGAATTCGCACGCCACATCTTTAAAACAGGTATACACTCTGTTTTCAAACACGGTTTCTAGTCAGATTTTTTTGGATTGTCATTTATTTCTTGACTCAATGAAAATCAGAGAAAATCTCGTTATAAAAGTCGTCGCGAGCCGCAGTAAATGTTTTCAAACGTTTCGTGTACGCTTCATTAGACTGCTACGTATATGCTCAAGCGCATATGTGTTTCTATTCTACGTTTGCATCAATCTAGTATTCTATTTTTAAAATGGCAACTAGTCTAACACAGCAATAGGAAATCTCTGCCCCGAACAACCCTTCAAATAGTGAACGGGTACAGGCGAACTATCAGATTTGAGACAAGCGCACCAACCTTTGGCATCCTTTGTTTCTCCAAAATTCGCAAGCAGTCCTTGTTGTTCGAACATGAGCGCCGTTGGTCATCCGCATTTGTGCATCATCTGCCAATGGCCGCCTGATGGAGACGTGGTCGAGTTACAATGCAGACACGTCTTTCATAAAGACTGCATTGCTCCCTGTCTTCTATCTAACACTCCTACATGTCCAGTGGTGGAAATCTTTGATGATGGCAGTACTTTTGATCATCCTGTAAACCGCCAAGCAGGACACTGTCCCCTTTGCCGTACAAGAATTCAAGAAAATAAAATGAAGCACTTTTCAGGGTACGTTTTTCAAAAGAGCCGAAAAACTGCGAGGGAGTGGGATTCAATCCCGGAATCCCAGCGGTCCAAGATTCAAAAGAAGAACAAGAAACGCTTAAAAAGGAGGTTGAAGAAGGCAAGGATGAATTCAGGCCCTCAAGGGGGTTCCGGTAGCGGTGCTGGTCCCTCTGCTTAGTTAAATAAATTGATAAATGTTACTCAAACGGCTTTTATTTCACAGTGCCCGGTTTTATTCCTCCTACATTTTGCATCTTTAACTTCATATATATATTTTAACGATGAGTTGTACTTCACTGATGAGTACCAAACAAGTCGTGGAATACTATTTTAAGCATGGTGAAAGAGTTGGCCAGTAGCTTAGCACCTGATGCTTCCAGTCAAGTTTCAAAGTTTTCATGAAGGTTGATTTTTGAATATGTATTGGGAAAGATGTCGGCGTAACCCATTTTGAATGACATACTGTCTTGTTGCAAATATATATACGCATATAAATGTCAGGTTCTATGTCCTTTAACCAACTAAAAATAGTCTTGCCATTCTTCGGTATTCAATGTGACCAAATACAATGCAAATGACTGTATTCCTTTAGTTTTATGTACTGCTATAATACTGCAAATGTAGGAATTGGAAATGATGTGGAATAAAATGACTCTTCTACTTCTTACAGGCACGTGTGCAAGACGGATGAGCACTTGAATGTGCATTTTAAAGAATTATTGCATTGGAAAATCATAACCATTTTTAGTACTGACGCAAACGCTTTTTATGCAGCCTTCATTTTTAAGGTCCAGATATTTTATACAGCAGATAGCATTTTAGAGATTAATTCATGCTGGTTTCAAGTTTTAATTGGTTTTAATCGATTGTCGCCCCAATTTATGAATTAGAGGGGACTTGACTGCAGCTAGAGAAGATCCTTGACAGCAGGCAGAGCCCAGCTGTCGAGGATTTCCGCTTCGATGGCTGAAGTCGAGGCGGGCGTAGCCCATCCTCGACCCCGTAGTAGATCCGCGACAGCAGGCGCAGCCCAGCTGTCGAGGATCGTCGCTTCGCTCGCTGAAGTCGAGGCGGGCGCAGCCTATCCTCGACCCCGTAGTAGATCCGCGACAGCAGGCGTAGCCCAGCTGTCGAGGATCGTCGCTTCGCTCGCTGAAGTCGAGGCGGGCCCAGCCCATCCTCGACCCCGTAGTAGACCCCCGACAGCAGGCGCAGCCCAGCTGTCGAGGATCGCCGCGTCGCATCGCTCGCTCTTCGTCGTCGATGAGGGGAAATAAAATCGTGCGCAATCGTGGAGATCGTGTTGGGGGGTAGGGGATGTGAGGGCAGTCAGGGGGTGTGCGATTTATAATACTGTGCAGTGACAATGTAGATTTAATTTGCCGACGACGGCGTCGGCGGCGGCGGCGACAGATGTGGTTTAGGGTACGAGGGATTGGATTTTATATCTAATTTGGCGATAGTGGCGGCGCCGCCGACGGCGACGACCGATTTGAATTCAGTATGATTGGATCATTTGCCGTAGTAAAATTTTCAGATGTTTAAAATTGTAGTACGGAAAGGCGTGACATTTATTTTGGGGTTGTATGTCAGTCTACGTCAGTGAACACGAGGCCCTTTCAGAAATGAACCGTCAGGAAGGTTCATTTCTGGATGTAACATAACATTAGAACATCACCCTCTGGCTTGCTAGCCTCCAATGACATTTCGCCTGTCCGAGGCCAAATTGAATAATTTGTGGCCACTTTTTTGCAGATCGCGGGATTCAAACGTGACGTTGTGTTATGTACTAAGAGAGCAGCAATTGAGATGAGACCGGGTGCGGACTAGACCATGTCGTGGTGTGAACAGCTGCCAAAGCCCTAGCTCCTACTTGTACTGATCGAGGAAGAATCGTGTTAATGCCTGAAGGTTTGTTCTTCTTATGTCTATGACGAAGCGAAGCGTACAGTTCAAAAAGCAAGAGACTGTTTCCAGCGTCAGTGGCTTCTTGGACTTTGGATTAAGTTAAACATATTTATCGTGAGAGGATGCTGCAGATGCTAACGCCATGGACAAAAAGATCAAAGGAATGGAGACAAAATACGTTCGTGTTCTACAGCACAATTTCAAATTACTCTTTTCTATTTTGCAGGTAAAAGGATAGCCCATTAGAGCATCACCACCGGTAGAATCAAATAACCAAATAACCAAAATTTGATGATTTGATGTGGATTGACATCCCCACCGGTCCGACCAAATCATCAAATTTTTGGTTCCGAACCAAATATCAGAACCAAATATCAAGAACTGGGTTCCGTTTCTTCGTAATTTGATACCCTGGACAATCTAGTTGTTCAAAGCTCATTGGTCACACGAAAGGGCTTCCCTCCAAACCCCCAGGGCGAAGCGTACTATACGTAAATGCTTTATTCAATGACTATTGTTGCGAATGCTATCTCGACAGATATCTAGGGACAAGTGTCACGCTTGGACTGGATATGTTAAGTCTGTGATGTGGGATGGCATACGGGCTAGGATGGCAGTGGCAATTGATGACCAGATAGCGTAGCTAATGCGTTGTTGTAGACGCAACTTCACGGTGCCATATGCACAATGGCTGCGGTAGGAAATCTTGAGGGCAAGGGCTTCGATGGTATTCATCGTGTTGGCAGAGCAAGCTCCTAGCGCGGCAAAGGAAAGGAGAGCGAAGTGCCAGTCGAGGGCGGGGATCTCCACATCATTTGGAAGTTGCAGTGCTTCGCGGAGTATGCGGTATAGGGACTGGCGTTTCTAGAGGTCCCCGGCTTCCGCGGCTGCTGCGGGACATTGTGCGACTTGGCGGATATTTGTTGTGGTTTATGGGCTGCGTATGGTCACGTCGTATGCGGTAGGCTTATCAGGAGGCATTCCTGGAGGGGGAGAACCTTGTTGCACCAGTATATCTTCCGGGCGATGGTTGGTGTTGCGGATCAGAAATGGTACTTCAAGGGAGCAGGCAAGGCTGGCGGCTGGAAAAGCGTGTGTAGCCAGTTGGTTGCGTAGTGTGTTGTGACGATGGATCATGCCGAAACCTTTTGGGCAGTGTGTAGCGTGATCTCCGCGGGCGTCCATGTGACGTTAGCAGTGCGAGCAGCGAAGCGGGAGGATTGGATCTCTACACGCCGGTTTTGGCAACAAGACTACTGGATCACCCGCCCCAACCCAACAGACCACACCCAGATATCAGTTCGTCACCGGGTGCGCTACCATTACCTTTTATTGGCCGGCGCTACCATTACCTTTTATCGGCCGGCGCTTCCACCTTACTTACAGCACACCCTTCTCTAATCATTTGAGTGCACTCTGCGCAGTGGTCAGTAATGCTCCGCCGACATCTAGACGTCCCAATATAACCTAAAATAGGAATTGGTGAGTACCTTCAGGTCGCTGTGTAAGTGCGTCCGGTTCGTATTGTCCAAGGTCATAGTTGGCCATAGTAGAGCGGGTAATTGGGTAAGCGGGTGGGCGGTCAACTGGGAGTTGGCGCATCAGGGAACGGAGGTGTGTACGAGCAAGGCGGAGGTATTGCGAAACGGGGAGGCCTTGACGGCCTTGGAGGCGGTGTGGAGCGGAGGAGATGAGACTGGCTGCGTATGATGCGTGCACGAGCGGGGTGAGAGCGATGAATGCGTGGCCGCCGAAGCGGAAAGGGAGTCTGACTTGTTGGATGACTGCAGTGAACAAAGGGATATTATTCATCTTGGAGTTGGCCCTGTATTGGTGGTCGTCGAATTGGGTGGCAAAGGGGAGCGAAAGACGTGAGGGAATGAGTCGCACTAGATGTTGAACGCAGCAGGCAGATGGGCACATTCGGTGGAGGTGGAACTTGATGCGGGCGTCTGGAATGGCTTGTAGAAGGTCCAGAGTGGCGTTGCAAGAAGCAAGTTTTTTGGACATGTGTTCCTCTATATACTCCGGAGTGCCTATCGGGGAGCCAAGGAGGTCGATTCCGTCCGCGGAGATGTGTTGGGCGAGAATATGGGTGACAAAGCTGCCAGTGTGGTGGCATGGGCTGAGGGCACGAAGACGCGCGTCTTCGCTAAATTGATGTAGAATTGGTGCCGGGTTCCTGCTGCGTGCAGAAATCTAACAGCCGTGAGGACTTGAGAGAGTGGTCCGGCTAGCGTGACGTCGTCGGGGTAGGCGGGCACCAATGGGAGGTTACAAACTTTGTCGTGCTCTGAGGGGGAAGGGGTGGGATCCCCCTCTGGCAGAGCGCGCGCGTTCGGGGCACGTGTAGGGGATTCGGGATACCACCCGTAACGGAACCGGTACGGGGCCGGGCGCTATGCGCAGTAGGGAATTGGAAAGGTAAAAGGAAATGGAGGAAACGCCCAGGAGGGGCGGAGCGGTAGGGACAGGCTGGCGCGCACGCTACAGTAGGGGAGCAGGAGGCGCGCGCGGTGGAGGTAGGTGGGAATCGGGGACGTAGATAGCTCGCGTGGTACCGTCGTGGGACGGGGACCGGCGCGAGGCTACGACTCCGATTCCAGAAACCCAGGTTGTCGACACAAGGCTTCGTGAGGATTTACTTCGGGT
This sequence comes from Chondrus crispus, assembly GCF_000350225.1. Lineage (NCBI taxonomy): Eukaryota > Rhodophyta > Florideophyceae > Gigartinales > Gigartinaceae > Chondrus > Chondrus crispus. The sequence goes on from NW_005179199.1 coordinate 72,000, forward strand.
CGGACGTCGACTATATACAAGTCGACGTCGGGATATAACAATAATAATAATACTAATTAAAAGAAAAGGGGCACCCGTGACACGTGGTGGTGGGCCACGGGTACACGTGGTTAATTGGCACGGATAAACGTGATGCATAACACGGGTACACGTGGGTAATGGCACGAATAAACGTGATGCATAACACGGGTACACGTGAGTAGACTGTCAGTACTTCGACAGGGCTCCATGGAGATTACACCCGGCCACGAGTGGGGGATTGGATACACGGTTACACGTGGTATATATATCACTTATGATAGTGAGGCATCCCGCGTGTGCTACAGTACAGCACCGCGATTACGCGGGGCTGTCAGTCCTCTACATAGCCCCCCTCTCAGAGTAGAGCGTCCCCGCGAACCATAACTGTGGCGACAGTGGTATCGCCATTGATCACGGGCGAGGATAGCGGAGCTCTTAGAGAGAGGGTGGTAGGATGAGAGTCACCGACAGCGCGTCCCCGTTACCTTGCGAAGCGGCGTCCACACTCTGAGCCCGGTTACGGAGCGGCGTCGCTCCCTTGAGCACCTCGATCTTTTCTTGTTGCGCTCCTTCCTCGTCCCACACGTCATTTGTTCTCTACAAACGGGGCGTGGTACTGTAGAGTAGAGAGACGCTTTCGGGAGCGCGGAGCGGTGGCCCGAGGTATTCTCTGATAAACGTGACGGCGGCTGACCCCGAGGGAGGGGGAGAATAGCCCGAGAGACAGAGGGGATGGTCGCTCGATCTAACGACGCGGTTGGCTCCGCCAGCTGGGCGAGTAAATGACTCGGGGACTCGAGGGTGAGATGAGCTCGTGATAACGAGGAGTAGGATAGCTCGTGCGTGCGGGGGGGTGACCACTCGATATAACGGTGTGGTGGGCTCCGCCGGCTAGGCGATTACGTGACTCGGGGCCTCGAGGGTGAGGTCAGCTCGTGATGACGAGGAGTAAGATAGCTCGTGCGTGCGAGAGGGTGACCATTTGATTTAACGGTGTGCATGTTCTCACGAGATAGGTGAGGGGTTGTTCGATTCCCGACGAGTTCTCGGTCGCCGCCGCGGGTAGTTCGACACTTCCCGGCGCAGGGATTGTTTGGTTTCCATGTACCAGGGGGCTCTAATCTCCCTTTTCATGGAGATTTTCCTCCGTCGTGACGACAGTGCTCTTCTCTTCTCCGGAAATCCGCCATCCTGGGTGACTATCGACGCGCGTCGCTGGGCTGCCCGGGAGCTCGATGGAGGGGAGAGATTATTACCCCTCGGAGGGAGGGGTACTGGACCCGCCGTGCAGCGGTACCCGCCCCCGGTGGACGATACAGACGCGCGGGGATACTGTCCCGTACGCACCGACCAGACTTCCGGGGCGTCCGCCTCCGGAGGATGGGGAGGAACGGAGAAAATTTCCGGAAATTAAGTCTCTGCTAGGTCGTCCCTACCAACGAGGATTCCGGCGGCAGCGTGTGTACCGCTGTAGCGCGCGGGGAGGGGAGAGCTCTGGTAAAAGAGGTGGGGGACGGTACAGGGTACTGTATTGCAGTTTTACACTCGCCCAAACTCGGGAAACGTCCTTGCGCCGGGGTGCCCTCGTTGAGCTCATACCCTCCTCTCATACAACCACCCCGTCCGGAAGGAGGGCAATGGATACCTTTGGAGTACGACCAGTCGACCGGGAGGGGCCCCGCCCGAGCGACCTGTGGGGACGTAACATGTGCAATGACGCACTCCATTTTGAGAGGGCTGCGTTTCTGACCCCCGCGGGCTTGCGGGACGCGGAGTTGGTCCAGCGCTACGTTGCAGCGCCCGGAGAGCTCCTGGGGGGGCTCAGCCTGGCGGCCGTGTCATCCAGGGACTTCTCACACCGTCTGGTTGTGGAGCCTGAGTTGCTACGCCCGGAGTTCCGGCTGGAGAACACACGTGCACGGGTGGCATTCGTGGAGTTAATTCGGCAGCGGATGCGCCGAACACCTTGCAATCGGATCGTCCCTCGTGCGTGGGATCTAGATACTTGGGCCTATCGCACGGAGGCCGATCGGGTGTATGTCGCTGGATTAAAGCGGGTCATGGACAATCTCCGTCTACGGGAGGAGGAGCCAGCGGTTGAGCAGATGGCCTGGAGCGAGGCGATCCTCCCTCCAGGGTTCGAGAGTCAGCCAGAGCGGAGGAGAGACCCCGCCATGCACAAAAAGCTGAAGTACGAGCGTCGGATGTGTAACCGGATGGGGTCTTTGTCGCGTACGAGTGGGTAGAAATTACGTCGTTCGAGCGCGACGTCCTGGCCGGGCGGTACCCCGAGCTGCCCGCGTGGTTTGCGCAGTACGAAGTCCCTGCGGACTTCCTTGCGGAATTACCACCGTGTTTGGTGTATTATGGAATGAGTATGACGGCCGATCCTCAATCCTCCCGCTGGATGGTATTCCTGAGCGAGTGGCTCGCCATTTTCGCCAAGCGCTTCTTGTGGTCAACTTACGACGGGCGGTTGTATGTCCTCCCAACGATGGTTGTGGAGTGGTTAAGACGCTTGGACCTCACACGAGTGCTAGGCGGGGCGGTGATGCAGGATCGCTTACAAGGCCTGTTAGATCTCCACGAGGCCATCGATTGGCCTCGTGTGCCATACAATCAGGGGCATCACTTCGATAACCCCCGGTCGAGGCATTACTCCCCTGGGCGGAGGCACGACGCGGGTCGAGCTGACCGCGGGAACTGGGTGCGGATCGAGTCCGGTTCTCTCACTCTCGCACAACCCGAGTACTTACGGGAGGCGGAGGATGTCGACGCCGGTGGTGGTGGCGGAGAGGGGCGCGTTCAGAGACGCAAGGGTGTCCCGGGAGAAGAGCCCGGTGAGGCGCGCGTGCGAAGATGCGGGGTTGGATTCACGGAAGGACCCGGTATCGGGCGCGATCGGGGTCCTGTCACTGCCTCTGAGGCAACTGACGTGACAATGGACGGCGTGGAAGAGCAGGTAGCTTCGCCGGTTAAGGCGGTTAAGAGTCGCGGTCCGACATCGATGTCGGACGCGGAGGTGCGCGTGTTGCTCAGCCACCCCCGCCTCCGGAAGAAATTACGACGGCTCGTCACCGAGAAGGCGTCGGGCGAGGAGGCGGGGGAGACCGCGCCGCCTACAGAACAAGAACGGACGACGGTGGGACCCGCGTTTTCCATCGCTTCCGAGGCGGCAGCGAGAGGAACCGCTCCACCCGCGGTGCGCGAGGAGACGGTTACTGCAGCAGCACCGGAGGGGCCGACAGTACTGTCGGGAGAGCAGACGGCTAACGCGGGAACCGCCGTGCCGGAAGAAGACCTCGCTGATTACGAGGAAGAGGGGCCCCTGTGAGGTTGAAGGCACGGCTGCCCAGTAGGGGCGCCCCCTGACCCATCCTACTCGAGGGTCGAAGAATAAACTGAACCATTAGGTGACTCCTGTTGACAAGCGTAGAATAGGGACCCCGGACGCGTCACCGAGAGTGGGGGTGGACCTCTTCAGCCGAGCGAGGGGCCCTGTCCCAACCCGGTGAGGGGGAGGGCGGACGCATCATATAAGGGCGCCGTCATCGGGCGGGGCGTGACCTCGCTGAGCGAGGGGAGGAGTGGGGACCCTGTTACGGGGGAGCTGACCGGCGATACCGCAGCGTGAATCCTCGTTGTACGAGCTAGCGGATCTCCAGTCCCTACTAGGGGATTGGTGTACCCGTCTTTGTCCAATCAGGGATTATTCCCCATCATTGGGTGAAGAGGCCTCGTCATGCGAGTACGGAAGCTACCCCCCCGTACGAAAAAAACAGAAGAGGGGGGGTGAACGGACTACGCCATATGGCGGGGCAGACCTCGTTCAACGAGTGCGATCGATTGCCTCCTTTCTGGGAGAGGGGACGTCCTCGGTTTGCGAGTAGAATTCTCTCCCTCCGAATAAGGGGGTTCGTGACCTCCCTAGATGAGCAGAGAAATTTCTCCTTACACGGGGGGATGGAACCCGCGCGGTGGCGGGGGTGCCCTCTTCATGCGAGCTAGAAAACTTCCCGACCCCGCCACCGAGGGGCGTACACGCCACGGGCCACGCGGAGGACCTCTTCGGGCGAGTAGCGGAGTCTTCAGTTCGAAAGGGGAGGAGGTGAATCGCGGCACGGCGCGAACTCGTCTAGGCGAGCCAAGTCATCGCCCTCCGCCGGTGGTGGGGGGAGCGGCCTGACCGCTCCCCCAGCCGATGCGCGCGGAGCTCCCGTCGGTTTCCGAGGGAGCGAGGCACGCGCTCTTCGGCCCCGGAGGAACCAACACGCCATACCGCATGGCTCGGTCGTGGGTCCGCCCATGTCGCTGTCGGGGAAGCACCCTCCCAAATATTTGCGGAAATAGAACCTCCATCCGAAAATTTGAAAAACATTACAAGACCCAAAAGGGGGGACGGGTCGGGCCAAGACGTCCGGTGGCAGTTCGCGGGGTCGGGACGCGTGTTTCCATGAGGCATTGCTGTGGAGCCCCTCGTACCTTCTCGCTGGGGTAACAGGGCGACGGCCCTGCGTGTCTAGTTCTCGAGGCCCACGCCGTTGGGTCGTTGCCATAGCGCCCAGTCGGGGATTCGTATCCGCTTTTTGCGACAGTACCGCACTATGGTGTTGTAGTCGATGTGGTGAGCAGGCTCCCAGGTCGCCTCGGCGTCGCTGTACCCGTACCAGCGTACGCGGAACATAGGGATCCCGTTCACCCCAGGGTCGTGCACCGTCAGCGAATGTACGACGTAAACGTCGGTGGGGCCTCCTGCGTTATTAACGGGAGGTAAAGACTCAGCCAATGGTGAGGTAGGTGGCACGCAAAAGGCATCGGGTTGGAACGTACACTTCGCGGAAAGACGTGCGGCACCCGACGCGATGAACGCGCGGTGGGCGGGGCCGATCGCCAGAGGGGCGGAGGGGACAACGCGGCGGGGCGCGGGTGGGTCCGTAGGGGCCACTGTTGGCTCGGGAGCTATAGGGGTCTCTCTCGCGGTTCGAGCGCGCGTACTACGCGCGCGCGTGCTACTAGCAGGACGCGAGTCCGATTCTTCTCCACGCTGCGGGCCCTCCGTTATCCCGACCGGAGAGCGGTACCCAGCGAGTCTCGAGAGGTTGTCCTCGATTCCCGCGCTCGTGACAGCGTCCATCAATCCCGGCGTGAGCAACTTCGCGGTCGCCGGTGTAGCGAGGGTCCCTTCCGAGGCGGTAGCTTCGGGGAGGTTACTATCCTCCCCGTCTGACTCCACCCGTTCCAGCGGGGGATCCTACACGTTGCTCCTCAACTGGGGCGCTTTGAGGACTCGGTCACGAGAGAGCCGGTCCTTGAGTCCCGTCCCGCGTAGAATGGTGACGGTATGGTCATCCACCTGCAAGACAGGGAAGGGGACCTCGGTTTGTGGTGCGAGCTTGTTATTCACCCGATTCTTTTCGGTCCTCTCCTCGGACCGCAGCGCGGCCTCGCGGTTCACGAGTACTTGATCCCCCACCTTGTAGTCAGGTACGGGGTAGCGGATCCGATTATCGAACTCCTGTTTATACCGCTCCCGTCCGGTCCGCAGGTTACTGCTGGCCGTCGACATCAGGCCGCGAAGCCACGCTAAGTAGCGGATCTTGAACTGCGCCCTAGAGGCGGTGGGGTCCAACCGCGGCGTTTGTTGCAGGGCCAACGGACTCGGGGTCCGGGATAATACCAGGTCAAAGGGCTTCATCCCAATCATCCTGTTGACCGTACAATTGTATCCGTACGTCAAGGCGTCCGTATACTGATCCCAGTCTCGTTGGTTATCGGCGAGGTAGTTCCGGAGGGTTGATACCAACGTACGGTTGAATCTTTCCACATGCCCATTAGTTTGGGGGTGATACGCCGTGGTAAACACGCTCTCAATTGAGAGTATCTTGCACACTGCGAGGAAAAACCTCGATGTGAATTGTCCTCCGTTATCGGAGAGAAGTTTCACTGGGGCGCCGTATACGAACACCCAGTGGGAAATGAACGCTTGCGCAACCGTTTCAGCGGTAATCCTCTTGAGCGGGACCATCCTGGTCAGCTTGGAGTATCTGTCCGTCATCACCAAGAGGTAACGGTTTCCTCTTGGTGTACGGGGAAGTTCGCCGAGAATATCGATGGCGATGTACTCCAGGGGCCCTGACGGAGGAAATGTCTTCAACTCAGAGTTGTGCTTCCGCAGTTTGATGCGTGTCTTCGCGCAGTCGGGACACATCCTTACGGTCGAGTAGGAGTCCACCGACATGCTTGGCCAATAGAACCGCTGTCTTAGCGTATAGAACAATCGCCTACCTCCCGGATGGCCGGAGGTGGCGGGATAATGCGACAAGAACCCCCCTGTCCCGGAGGGTTGTTGGTACTACGATCGGTTCCACACCGTCGAGGTGGGCTTTCCGGCAGACCAGCCCTTCCCGATTCACGAAGAATCGGGACCGGCGCAATTCGGCGGACCCCTCCCCCTTCTCAAGACGGGAAGTCACCTCCTTACAAAATGGATCGGAGTGCTGTTCACGAGAGAAGTCTTCGTGGGTTATCGCTGCCATCGAGGCCGGGGGGTCCAGCGCGTAGCAGCCCGCGGAAATTTCGACATCGGTAGTGTCGTAGGTCTCCTCTTGATGCTGAGGCTCATCGTCAAAATTCATGACAGAGTAGCAAGGAATCTTTTCGTCGATCGGGACAGTCGTACCCCCCGTAGATGTAGCATAAACACCCCCAGCGATAGCGGTGTATGCACAGTTCGACCGAGACCCTTGTCGATCGGGAAGACGGGGGTGAAGCGAGACACCAGCTAACGGCACTGGGCAACGGGCCCGGGTAGCATGGTAGAGCGGGACGAGGAGGACGCGGGCACGCGCGAGCGGTTCGCCGCCTCCACGACCCGGCGCGGTACTGGGTAACGATCCAGTACCGACGGGCGGAGACGGAGCCGGCTCGTGGGCGTGCCGCGCGCGTCCTCAACCCGCGCTCGGTGCCGCTCTAAGGAAATTAGCGAGCGTTACCTTAGAATAAGCGGGAAGTCGGACCTTGACGGTCGGTGGGTGACAAGTCCGTGCTTGTCGTTCTCCACCCCCCCGGTCCGCTCCATATTTAATATACAAAACAATCTATAACACTACAGTACCGAAGTACTGTAGTGGACTACTGCAGTACAGCTCAGACCGTACTGTAATACTGTCAGCTATCGTGGCTGACAGTACACGTGTGTGTGTGCGCTTCCGTCCCGCGCGCACACGTGTACACGTGGATATCCTGTGCCCGAGATACACGTGGCCACGTGTGGTAGTACTGTAAAGCATCGGGCTCTACAGTATTGGATCCCGTTGTTGATCTAATCTAACAAAAAAGCCCCACGGAGGGTTATACTACACGGCCTTCCCTTAAGCGGGGACGTCCGCGTCCACGGGTGCTTGTATAGAGAGGAAGACATGGCCGGCCACGCCATCTATACGGCCGATCTTGCTCCGTCTGTCGCCTCCGCTCCCTGGCCGTTGTCCTCCGTGCTCCTTCTCGCACCCCCCTACGCGCGCGCAGGTCATTCGCCCTTCGCCCTCGGACCCGACGAACTCGCCGGCGTCCCGTCCCGTACGCAGTGTTGCGCGATCTGCGCTTCCCTGCTGCCTTTCTTCCCCCTCTTCGCGGACGACTTCCCCACTGTGGGTACTGTACCCGTGGTTTTCGTAGCCCCCTCCTGGCGTGTGTGGCATCATGTCTACCCCACCGTTGCCGGTCACCTTGCGCTCGGCCTTTGCGATCGCTTCTTGCTGGCCACGAGGTCATTGCCAAGCTCGCGCAGCATGTGCGGCACATCCGCTTACCGCCGGCATGACATCCGGTTGCGCTCGCCCAAATGCACCAGGCTTTGCAGCTTTTGCATCATAAGCCCGTGCAGAGAAACAATGTTCTCCCCCACGCTGACTGCCTCCTCAGCAAACAGCTCCCCTTTTCCTTGAACGTCGCTGACATAGGGTCCTCGCCGATCTGAATGATCCGCTTCAGATACGTTGGTCACCGACTCGAGCAGCTACTGCACTTCCTCGCCAGTTAATTCCAGCTACAGTTCCTTGCGCAGCAGTGGCGTGAGCGTGTCATCCGGTTGTAGCATCCCGGTTTTGTCACGTCCCAGTATGGAAATCAAGTAGTCGGGTCGCGTGCCTCCTTGCGCGTCCTTGACTGTGCTCAACCTTGCCAGCACTTCTTGCTTGAACCCACGCGCATCTCGTTATATACGACACTAACAAAGGCGAGCATGCCCTTCTGGTCGATGATGACATAGTACTCACGCGTGCCATCCCATGCTTGCTTCTTTAAAGCGGTCCGCTTCAGCACTCGATCTCCCATTACAGTGCAATCCGCATCTACCATTTTCCCACGCTGACCGGCCAACGAGTAGTTTGGTCCTTCTCCCTCGTTGCCCACGCGGCGTACGAGGTCAGCAGGTCAGGCATAGGGTCGTTGTGTGGAGCGCGAGCGTCGCGAATGACGACGCGCTCCATGTCGTCGGCGGAATAGGTAGACTTGTACGTACTGTAGCGATCGCCGACGCCATAAATCGTAGGATTAGTCGTCTGCTACACATCGGTGACTGTAGTGCAATGCGCCTGTCAGGCAGAGACCGCGGTCCGATGGTCCAGCAAAAACGACAACAGCAACAAAAAGAAGAACTGCCGACCGCAAAGCGCTACGGAGTGTCCGACTCTCCCTTCTCCGTTTAAACGAGCTTGCGACTCGTAGTAGCTCAGATCCTTGATAGGGGGGCACAGAGAAATAGTCCGGCCCGGGATCGTTGTGGTAGAGACTTGCGAAGAGAACTGCTCGACGAGTGTGGGGTGGGGCGTGTACGAAGGTACCCCAGTTCCACTGGGTTGTAAGGCCAATGCTCGTTGAGCTTCTTCGGCACCTTGTAACGCGACAAGGCCTTCGACGGGGGCGTCGCTGGGCAGCCCGACGGGATGAAATGAAGGTAGCAGCGCTACGTCAACTGTGTCGTCCGATGGCAAAGACACCTACACCGGTTCGGTCGCAACCTATACCGATGGTACCATCACAAGATAAGGGAAAATAGGTAGAGATAGAGATAGAAAAGGATAGGGAAATAAAGGAAAAGGAATGGGAACCCCCGAGCGCAAAGGATGCTGTAGGCTTAGGTAAAAGGGAGCGTCTTGGTAGAGACGGACTTCGACCAAAGCGATATCAGACTCTGGCAACTCGGGTTACCTTTACTGCCTTGGTGGTCAGCGGGCCAAGGTATATATCGCCCAGCCGGAGCCACTACAGTAGCTCGTGGCGCTAGATCCTAGATCTAATCTAATGTTAGCAAAATTAATACTGACTAATTAACTAAACAAGATTAATAATTAAAACAAAACTGTGCAAATATTCACACGTGTCTCCCCCGATCCCGGACAACAGTATTCACATTCCAACTTAGTTTCTTTTCCCCCCACCCCCTTGTGCAACCCCTTATTACACTACTATCCCCCTCCTGAGCGTCCTTGCACATCTGCTTCGCCCCTTGATCTCCAGCTGCATTTTCCATCTCGACTCTTTTTTAGATTTCTCCTGACCGACGGTCACCATTGTAGTATAACCCCCCCCTGGGGCTTTATTTTAGATTGGATCAACTCAGAACCGGATCGGTTACTGTAGGGCTCGATGCTCTACAGTACCACCACGTGTACCCCCGAGTACAGGGGGCGCACGTGTACACGTGTACCGCGGGACCAAAGAACGCGCACACACGTGTACTGTCAGCCCCGATGGCTGACAGTATTACAGTGTCGACGGACCGCTACAGTACATCGGCACTGTACTATTATGATAGGTTATTATGTACATTAAATATGGAGCGGACCGGCGGCGGTGGAGGAGGACAAGCACGGACTTGTCACCCACCGACCGTCAAGGTTCGACTTCCCGCTTATTCTAAGGTAGCGCTCGCTAACTACCTTAGAGCGGCACGGAGCGCGGGTTGAGGACGCGCGCGGTACGCCCACGAGTCGGCTCCGCCTCCGCCCGTTGGTACTGGATCGTTACCCAGTACCGCGCCGGGGCGTCGAGGCGTCGAACCGCTCGCGCGTACCGGCGTCCTCCCCGTTCCCGCTCTACCACGCTACCCGGGCCCGCTGCCCGGTGCCGTTAGCTGGTGTCCTGCTTCACCCCCGTCTTCCCGATCGGACGGGGTCTCGGTCGAACTGTGCATACACCCCTATCGCTGGGGGTGTTTATGCTACAGTGGTCTCTCGACCTAGAAGACCCTGGAGTCCGATCTCCGAGAAGACTTTCGCTTCCCTCCGCGAACCAATCGCGTTGAGATGAGCCAAGAGTTTGAGCCCTCCATCCGCTCCGAAGCGGCGGATCCGAGTCCGGCCGCTGTGCAGTCCCCATCCGCCCCGTCGGGCGACGGCGACGCAGGTCCTCGTGACCGCGAACCGTCGCTCGGATCCTCCGAGGAAAGAGCGGCGGCGATGTTCGAACGCATAGCCGAATACATCGAAAAAGTCCGTACTTCCCTTCGGATCGATGTATCGGACCATGTATACACTCAATGTATGGCCGAACTCCGCTCCCTGCGTGAAGGGAGGTTCGATAGAGTGACGCAGTCCTTAGAGAATCTCCGAGCACTGATCGACGAGTCACACTCGCGGATAGTGCTCGTCGAAGACTCCCGTTTCGCCTCGCCCGGACCGCCCGGGCAAGGTCGCCCTGAGAGGCCGACCTCGGTGAGACGACCCGAGGGCCGAACCTCTCCATCCGCAGAGCAATTAGGTGCGTTCGCGCACCTCTCCGCTGAGCTCGACGCCACTCGTCGGCGTGCTCGTGACATGGAACGTACCATGGCCGAAAGGGTACCCCGGTGCCCCTTCGAGAGGGCCCGGTGGTACCGTACCTCCGAGCGCCGCCGCCCCCGAAGGTTGGCGCCCGACTGGTGCCGCTACCAGTCGGACTGCAGAAGGAAGCCGTCCTCCGATAGACGTGAACTTCGCGTCTGAGACCCAAGCCTTGCTGCCTATCGCCGAAAGTAGGCGGCAAGTGGACCGCGTATCGTACGCGGACGAACAGGACCGTGGAGGAGCCGCCCGCGGATCCGGAGAACCGATGTTCTCCGTCGATCCCCGCTGGGGCGGCTACCCGCCGGCGAGTTACGCCGAGCATCCAGGTCCGGTAGACGTCCGTACGCTACCGGTTACCTCCTTCGGCACGCTGGATCCCGCTGAACCCGGGCTCGAGCCGGTACATACGATGATCCAAGAGTTCAGCGCCGTTGCTGACTATCGTATGTACCACTTGGATAACACCTCGAGGCTCGTTATCTCTGGTGACGCGGGACGGATCGCGAAGTACGTCCAACGCTGTCGTGGGATCCGTCCCACGATGCGCAGCTTCGACGGTACCGACCCGATCCAGCTGCTGCCGTTTTTGAAGGATATCCGAATCACCTTCAACTCGCAACACCTGACCGAAGGTGTTGCGGTACGAGTCCTCGCTCACTTCGTCGAGCGCGAGGCGAAGCGCCTGTATACGAGTTATACGATGCGTGGCCTCCGCGCCGGCCAGCTCCATGACGACGTGAGCTGGCCGGGGCTCGTGAATCAATTCTTAAAACGCTACCTCACGGACGACGTGTTAGGTGAAGCGTACGACGCTGTCGCTACGGCGCGATAGCAATCGCACGAGACGGAAAGCACGTTTGCTGACCAACTCGAGACTGCGGCGTTCCGATGCACGGCAGTCTTCTCCGAACAGTCCCTCGCGCACTACTTCGTGCGGGGACTTGCACGGGCAACCCGTGCCGCAGTATCCAAAACTGTGCAAAGGCTGCCAGGCAGTCAGAAGACCGATCTTCCGACCATCCGCCGTATCGCCACGGCGGAAGGTACAACGTACCGCGCTCGGCGCGGTTTACCTCTGCCGGATTCGAAACCGGCAGGAAGGGCTGGCAGGACTACGAAGTCCGCCGCGACAAGTTCGCCCGCCTCGACCCTCCATATCGGGGAGGATGAGTGGCAGGCCGACCCTGTCCTCATTACGCAAGGAGCAGGGCCCGTGGGGCACGAACCCCCTCACCGATGTCGACCGGAACGACATCGAGTTACGCGACCGCGTTCGCGGCCACTCCAAGAGTGGCAAGGGGGTACAGACCCCCGCGTCGCAGAGCTCAGCATATCGAACCGAGATGCAGGAGGCGGAGCGCCTCGCGTGCCCCTCCTCACCGATGAGGAGGCGCGGCACGCGGCGACCTTCGCCTCAACGGACGGCAGCGCGTACGTGTGCTGGCTATGCCGTACGTACGGGCATGCCATGTACGCGTGCCCGTTCCTGTCGCCAGAACAACGAATGTTCACGGCGTACAGGAACTACCGCTACCAGATGGAGACGCGCCCCGGTGCGCGTAATCTCCTCCGGCAAGCGGCGGGCGAGGGCCGTCCCCCGCGTCAAGGTTTCCCGGACCGATCGGGTGGGGGCGCAGGCTTCGCCCCCCGTGGAGGCGGGTACCGTCGTAACGAAGTCGATCGTCGGGATCGACCGGCCTACCGGCAGGCGGACACAAGTTACCCCCAACAAGGAGAAAGAGGGGACCGAGACCGTTCTCGGTTACCCCAACAGGTACAAAATGCGATAATGTACCTGCAAGACTGGGTAGAGGATCCGTACCCTCTACCCACGGTGGGTCACGAAGAAAAACCGACTCGCTTCGTCCCCCATATCCTGCGACGACCGGACGCCGCAGGTCAAGGCCCGGAAGTACCCGAGTACTTCACCAAGGCCGCCGAGCCGCAGTGGGGGAATTGTCCCGACCCACGCGGCCGGCTACCCGAAGAAGACCTGGCCGTCGATAGCCAGGAGGTTAGCTCCGATAGCACGGGTAGTTCGAAAAAAGGGTAAAGACGGTTACGTACACGCGGTCGCGTGAGCCGTCTTTTCCCCACGAACTAGACCCGACTCCGCGTGCTCGCCAAGGACACGGGGGGTATTGTCCGATAATACATCCCCCGCTACCGGAGGCGAGCACGGGAGCTCCTGTAATGCTGATACAAGAGGGAGCGCCCGCCGAGGCCTCCGAAGGCCCGACGTTAGGAGGACAGGACACCAGGACAGCCGACGTCCCGGTGAGGCGTACCGATGGCGACGGGGCCAACGCCGACCGAAAAGATTCGGTCGACCCCCTGACTCCCGCGAGCCCAAGGCCGCCGGAGAAGGGTCCGTGTCGTACGGACTCGAACAATCCGAGGGGCGTCACTGATCCGCGGACGCCCCAAGAAAGAGGGAGAAGGAAACGCAAGCAGGGCCAGCACCGAAACCGAAGGCCCCGGCGGAACGACCTCACCGATAAGGTCGCCCCGAAGGTTGTCGACGGCGTCATTTGCCTTATTGTAGTGCAATACGCACCTGGAAAGGGGGGTGAAAAGAAAGGAAAACATTTGGATATGAAAAGTAGTCCGGGTTTGGGGGACACACGTGTGAATAATTGCACAGTTTTAATTTTTAATTATTTTATTTTATTTAGTGAATTAGTTGGCATTAATTTTGTTGACACTAGATTAGATCTAGAATCTAGAGCCGGGAGCTACTGTACTCGCCCCGGCGGGGCTCTATATAACTTAGCCCTTTGACCGAACAAGTCAATAAACCAACCCGAGTTGCCGGAGTTGAATGTCGCCTTGGTCGAAGTCCGTCTCTATCAAGACACTCCCTTTTACCTAAGCCTACGGCATCCTCTATCGCTTGGGGTTCCCTTTTCTCTTTCCTTTATTTCCCTATCCTTTTCTATCTCTAATTCTACCTATTTTTCCCTTATCTTGTGTTGGTGCCATCGGCCTCGGTTGCGACCGAACCGGTGTAGGTGTTTCGAGCCATCGGGCGGCACGGTTGACGTAGCGCTGCTACTTTCATTTCATCCCGTCGGGCTGCCCAGCGACGCCCCCGTCGAAGGCCTTGTCGCGTTACAAGGTGCCGAAGAAGCTCAACGAGCATTGGCCTTACAACCCAGTGGAACCGGGGTACCTACGTACGCGCCCCACCCCACACTCGTCGAGCAGATCTCTTCGCAAGTCTCTACCACACCGATCCCGGGCCGGGCTATTTCTCTGTGCCCCCCCCCCATCAGGGATCCGAGCTACTACGAGTCGCAAGCTCGTTTAAACGGAGAAGGGAGAGTCGGACACTCCGTAGCGCTGTGCCATCGGCAGTTCATCTTTTTGTTGCTGTTGTTGTTTTTGCTGGACCATCGGACCGCGGTCTCTGCCCGACAGGCGCATTGCACTACAAAAGTGGTCTCCCGACCTAGAAATTTGTCTACTGTGCAGGAGACCTGATCTAGAAATTTTGTCGACGACAGTCTCGGTCTGGAGACGCACTACAAAAGTGGCCTCCCGACCTAGAATCTGTTTTGTCTACGACAAGGAAGTGGTCTGGGTAACGGACTCTTTTTTTATTTTCTTTTTGTTTGTAACTTTTTTTTGCCGCGTAGGTCCGCTCGTATGACGGAGCGCGTCTCTGCAGACCGCTGCGTGTACGCGCCGCCCCCTGCAAACGCCCCACGCGCAAGTACTACCACCCCGGGTGACCTTGCTGACAAGGTCACCAAGGGCACACGGTACGCCGTCGAACGGCTACTGAAACATCTC
>NW_005179199.1:86921-112589 GCF_000350225.1 Chondrus crispus
GGAGCCCGAAGATGTCGCAACGCGGCGCGGGCCGCGATGGGAGGAGTTGGAGGAGCTGAATCCGACCAACTACCTCTTCAAGAAGTTACTTTCGTACCGAACGTACCGCTTGCGGAACCCGCAGACATATTTGTCAAGTTCCCGGCGGACCGCCGTGCGAAAAATTAGGAGAGATATTCCGCCTAAGGTGAAGAAGGACAACACGTTCACAGGAGAGGACGGGGTCCTTGTGTTGGATTTTTTGGCAAAGTTAGTTCAAGAGTTTGATACTCAAGAAATGAACGAGGGGCAAGCGATCCGCCTGTTGCCTGAATTTTTAAGCGGCATCGCCTTGAGACAGTACACTTCGGTGTCTCAGACGGCCGGGGCCCATCACGGAAAGATATCCGTTTGGCCGGAGGCCGTACAGTGGTTGTTGAGGAGTTTCGCAACCGACGAGGCGATCCGTCAAGCCGTGCTCGCATTGCGAGAAGTTCAGCAAAGACCGTCTGAAGACGAGATGGAATTTTATATCCGTCTGACGGACGCAAGCAATCGATGTGGAAACGTATATTCGATGGAAGAACAGATGACGATGTTTATTGACGGACTCGATTCGAGTATCAAGCCGATGGTATCTCAATACCGGCAAGACAATCGGGACGTTTCATTTTTGAGACTAGTGAATTACGCGAAGGCGCATGGCTCGGCGAGCCGCGCTAAGGACAAGAAGACCAAGAAGGTCACGATTCAGACGCCGTCGACGTTCAGGGCGGGGAAGAAGCCGAGGGCTTCTTATCCCGGTCGCAAAAGTCACGCCGCAGTCCATTTAGCCGAGTCCATGTCCGCGTCAGATGAGCGCGGTGCGCATGGAAGTAGCGAAAATCACTACAAAGGAGCGTTAGTAGCCGAAGGCGAGTTCATTGAGCCATCGGAGGGCTACAGACACGAGGACTACGGGGACAGCGGGTCGTCAACTCTACCGACGCCTGCATACACGACGGAGTGGTTTTCAGAGCCCACGGATCCCGTGATGATGTTTCAGGGGCGCGGCCACACGCCGGCGCCGCGCATTCCGATGGAAGACAAGGGTACAACGTTTCGAAGGCCAGGTTGGATGGGAAGGCCGCAACGTCAAGGAAGGCCGCCCGCCCGTGGAGGACCTAGGACGCCGTATCCCGTCAAGACGCACGGTCTGGTGTGCTATTATTGCTATGAAAAGGGGCACGCCGCACCAACGTGCATTCTTTCCCTCCGGGAAATGCACCAAGTTTTGGAAAATTATGAGGCGTTGTCTCCGATGGAGAGGTTAGGGATACCATCGACGAGTTACCTGAAGGTCAAGAATTGGTTCGATTCGCAGACGGCGAGCACGCCGAGTGCTTCAACGCCGAGGTCGAACCAACCCTTCAGAGGGCCCACCGCGGGCCCGCACCGTCGGATGTGAGAAGGATCCCACAGCGGCAGGAAAACTAGAGAGGGGAATCTCGCATGAGTCGCGAGAGGCACAGGGTCGACGTACTGTGCCCGGGGCTCAGCCCCGTTCCCCGTCTCTAAAGGAAAAATCAGGCCTCGGGGAGGAGGTTGTTGGATTGGTGGATAAGCCCAAAGGGCCAGCTCAAGTCAAGAAAATTTTGAGCCGAGCCCGAGATCATCCGCTGGAAGAAGTTCGAAGACCCTGGTACAGGGTTAAGCGAAGGGAGTGTCCCGAGAAGATTTTGGTCCTTGCGCGAAAAAACTACAAAGTTTACGCGGACATCGGACCCACAATTGGATTGATGAGCCGGGTGTTGTCTGTTTTAGACACCGGCGCGGGACCAAACCTTGTGCGAAAATCGGAACTCCCAGCTGGAATGGAATCTCTAGTGTCCTACGGACCGACCCAAGATATCGGCGACGCGAACAATAGGCCACTCCGAACTCTCGGCACAATTAGAATGCCTGTGAGGCTTGGAAAATTTGTGGCCGCAGCCGAGTTTATTGTATGCGAAAAACTAGCAGTCCCGCTAATTCTAGGCGCGGGCTACTGTGACCGGTTTGTGGAAGCAATTTATCCAAGGAAGAAAACGGTTGAGTTGGCGGATTTCTCGGAGGTCCCGATAGTTAGGCGGTTCTCGACGAGAAAAGGGAAGAAGAATCTCGTCGCGGGAGAGGACGAGAATGATGGAAAGGGGGAGCGAATTTCCCCTAAGGTAAAAGTGGCAAGAGCCACGACTATCGAGCCAGGGACGCAACGCGTCGTGGAATGCACCTCGAAGAGGGCGGGCTTGGTTGTGGTTCAGCCGTACTCGTCGTTGTACGAAAGGCACGGGTTGACGTGCACGAATGGTGTCGTTCAGGTTGAGCCTGGCAGGCCATTTCGTTTACTCGTTGCGAATTTTAGGACGTACCCTGTCAGGGTGCAAAAAGGCCAAGTGGTGGCAGAATTATTACCGCACCCGAGAGCCGCGCTCGAGAGCAAAACCACCATTGGTGAAGTTCTCGGAATTCAAGAAAGGAAGAACGAAAATTTTCCTAATTCCACCAAGACGCCTACGGGCGAGACAAGATGCGAACCGTCGGATCAAGCGCGCGAGGACCAGCCAGAAGAACGGTCGGCAGGGCTCTCCGCGTCGGCAGCTACGAAGCCGCAACGCAGGATTGAGCCGCCACCGCCGGACGTGGAGGACCTCGACCTGAGCCACGTGCCGGAACGGCTGCGCGAGCGGTTCCGTCGGATGTTGAAGAAGTATTCAAGGATGTGGGATGGGACGCTTGGCGAAATTAATACCACCGTCCATCGGATCGAGTTGATCCCCGAGACTCGCCCCATCGCACAAGCCCCGTATCGGGCCGGACCTAAAGCCCGCAAAGTAGAAGATGCAGAGGTGCAGAAGATGTTGGAGGCAGGAGTGATAGAACCAGCGCAGTCAGAATGGTCGTCGCCCGTGTTGCTGGTGCCCAAGCCGGATGGGTCAATGCGTTTTTGCGTAGACTACCGCAGGCTGAACGCAGTGACGGTGAAGGACACGTACCCCTTACCGCGCATGGATGAGTGCCTGGACTCGCTTGGTGACACCAAGGTTTTCTCCGCGTTGGACGCGATCTCGGGATATTGGCAGATGCCTATCCCTGAGCGCGACCGCGACAAGACCGCATTTTCGTGTCACTCAGGATTGTATCGCTTCTCAAGAATGCCCTTCGGGCTAACTAACGCGCCAGCGACGTTTCAGAGAGCAATGGATATCCTGCTCTCTCCGTTCCGTTGGAAGTGCTGTTTGGTGTATCTGGACGACATAATAATTTTTAGCAAGTCGTGGGAGGAGCACATCGTGCACGTGGATGAAATACTTTCTGTATTGGAGAAGGCAGGTGTGAAGCTCAAGCTTCGCAAGTGTGAATTTTTCGTCGAAAAGATCAAGTACCTGGGCCATGTCGTTCGGCCAGGTACATTGGAAGTGGACAATGCGCGAACCGTCGCATTGGAACAAGTGAGGTACCCTCAAACGCAGACCCAGCTCAGGAGCTTCTTGGGACTTTGTAATGTCTACCGCAGATTCGTTCCGCATTATGCGAAAATCGTGCATCCGCTCAATCAACTGTTGAAGAAAGGACAACCGGTCCAGTTGGAAGGATTCGACGAACCGTGCAAGAAAGCTTTTCATAAGCTCAAGGACGCCATCTTGGCACCGCCGGTGTTGGCGCTGCCGAAGAAGGACCTACCCTACTCGGTAGATACCGATGCAAGCGACTACCAAATAGGCGCTTCACTATTTCAAACACACCCGGATGCGCAACGCAAACCCATCGGGTTCTTTTCAAGAACGTTAGCCGCAGCCGAGAGAAACTATTCCGTATCAGAAAAAGAATGTCTAGCGGTAATTTGGGCCGTACAGACTTTAAGACCATATCTATATGGCGAGCACTTCGTCGTGCATACCGACCATGCCTCATTGAGGTGGTTGATGAACGTAACCGACCCCAGCGGGAGATTAATCCGATGGAGGCTACGCCTCTCGGAATTCGATTTTGAAATCAAGTACAAAAAGGGAAAGGCTAACAGCCAGGCGGACGCTTTGTCAAGGTTGCGAACCGCAGGAGAACCCGTCGACGAAATCGACGACGAAATCCCTTGCTTTATGGCCGAACCGGCCGAGGGTACAGTGGGGGACGAGGAAAGTATTGACGCGGCAGACGACATCCTCGCTCTTGAGGGGGGGACCGCCCCTGATCGCCTCGATCAATTCCAAGCTGTCACTCCGGAGGAGCTCATTCGCGAGCAAGCCGTCGACCCCTTCTGCAATCGCATCAAGGAAGAAATGGACGCCGGAAAGGTGAGAACGTTCAGCACGGAGACCGAGGAACTCGAAGGAACTCTATGCCGTACCGCGGCAGAGTTTGTACAAGTGGTAATACCACAATCGTTAAGGGACCGCGTCCTAGGGTTGAGCCACTACGCAAAATTGGCAGGCCACCCGGGAGGCAGGAAACTTTACAAGACTTTGAGAAGGTATTTTTATTGGCCTACGATGGCCCTAGACTGCTACGCAGTCGCGAAGAATTGCGCCGCATGTGCGCGGGAAAGGGTGAAGTTAAGAAAAAACACGAAGGAAATGAAGCTGTTCACGCCCAAAGCGCCGCTGGAATTTGTCGCCATCGACATCCTCGGCGAGCTAATTACAACTAAGCGAGGAAATCGGTATATTCTCGTGATCAGCGATCGATACTCGAAACTGGTACAAACCGTACCGTTGAAGAAGATATCAGCTGCGCACATCGCACAAGCCTTCGTTCACCATTGGGTATTCGTGTACGGACCGCCGGTCAAGCTGCTGTCCGACAATGGAACACAGTTCACGGCCCGGTTCTTTCAGAACGTCTGTCGAATTCTCGGCATCCGCAATGTGTTCACGACTACGTACCACCCGCAAGCCAACGGCCAAGTTGAGAGATTTAACCGCACGCTGACTTCCGCGTTGCGAAAATACGTTGGAGAGCACCTCAGGGACTGGGACTTATTTAGCGACGCTGTGACGTTTGCCTACAACACACAAGTTCATTGAACTACGAACATTGCGCCCTTCGAGCTGGTGTTGGCTCGGGCGCCGAGAAACATTGCGTTACAAGCGCAACCAACATTGGAGAATTTCAGCTCGTCACGAGCATACTACCTGAAATGGCAGTCGTGGTTGGAGAGCCTAATGCGACGCGCCGATAGGAGTTTGCGGAAGGAACAAGCCCGGAACAAGCGAAATTTCGACGCACGCCTTCGCAAACCGCAATATGAGATCCCACCGGGGTCCTACGTGTTCCTCCGGAAGGAGCAGGGCAGAGCTAGCGAACCGAAACACAAGCTGGCACAAGTCGCTACAGGACCTTATCAGGTTAAAAGATTGGATCAACATACGGTAGTCATTGCCATTGGCGATCAGGAGGAACGCGTATCGCGAGACAGGGTGGAGTTAGCCCCAAGCCCGATGGACTACGCGCCGATAACTGGCCTACGTCAAGCGCTACAGTTCCTGAGAGCGCCGGAGCTCAACGAAGAAGGAGAGGTAATGGAGGACGAGGAATGTCCTCACACCCGTGCGCCTACGTCAGGGGACCAGGACAATCTAATTAGTCAAGCGCCGACAGCGGAGACATCTCCGGACCTACGCGATTTCGGAAAGTCCAGAGAAGAGGACGAGTTGGAAGATCTTCAGGAGGGGGAAG
Organism: Chondrus crispus; assembly: GCF_000350225.1. NCBI lineage: Eukaryota > Rhodophyta > Florideophyceae > Gigartinales > Gigartinaceae > Chondrus > Chondrus crispus. Next base: position 92,595 of record NW_005179199.1, read on the forward strand.
GGCACAGTTCAGAGAAAGGAGAGGAAACGGAAAATACGGAATACGTAATCGATCGGGTCGCCGACCACGATTATCAAAATGGTAATTTGATTCTCAAGGTGGAATGGTACGGCTATACGCCCGAGGACGCGACTTGGGAGCCCATTGAGCAATTACCCCGCAGTGCGGCCGTCACGTATTTCCGGAGGAAGAAACTGCCCCTCCCGCCGCAAGTCGCACGCGCGAGACCAGGATGAGCTCCATACGCAATGTGATGATGGAAAGCGAAAAGAAGACGCGAGCCGCAACCAGTTTCCTATGTTTTTACCTTCTTAACTATTCTGTCTCGTTTTTGTTTTTTTGGTTGTTTTGTTTTTTATGTTTGTTTTCCCTTCCCGAGACGCACCTAGGTCGGTCATTCCGGAAGGATCGTGCGTAATGTCAGAAGAACACGACAGGCGCCCAAGGGCGACAAGGGACTGCGAACCGCCGATCGTGATTAAGGCTACACGCTGTATCTCGAGTCGAGGAAGGAGAGGACGGATCACGTGAAGGAAGTTCAGAGAGACAAGTGTCGCGAGGAAAAACGCGGAACACAGAAGGGTTGTGTGAATTTTAGCAATGATCCGGGAACGGCACTGACGATTGAGAGGCATAGGGCGTTAAGAAAGGCGTGAAGTCGAGTTCGAGAGACTGGGACGGCCGGCAACATACCACCGGTGTCGCCCACGCCCAGAATGAGTCGAATAGAAGCCCTGATGGGAACGTCGTTGACGTACAGCGATCGATCGTCGATACCACGCCTAGCGTTTGTCTGATTCTTTTGTCGTCAATTTTTTTTTGTTTTGTATCGCGCAGAAGGACGCGCACGGAAGCGAGAAAGGGTAAATTCCTGTCGACAAGACAACCTCCCGTAGTTCGGGGGGGAGCCAAAAGGGATAACGCCGAGTCGGTCGGAATGCTGTCCCGCGCAGGAAGAACGAGAAGGTGTGGAAAAGAGGCAGTTGAAATGCGCGGGCACGCGCACGTGAACGAGACGAATCAAGAGGACGTGGACGATGTGAAGCGCACCGCGGAGAGAGAGAGTAGCGATAGTCGCCGGCATCGCGATCACAGGAAATGAGAGAAGGAAACTGGAATGAGTTAGGCGATTCTGCATCGGACCTTCTCACATGAATGAAGCAGCGTGCGCTGCCATGCCATGAAATGGAAAAATTTACTGTAGTCTCAGGCTGAGGTAATACACCTCCTTGGATACGATCACGCGCTGCCGCCGCGCGCAAGTGAAGGGACGCTTGGATCAGTGACAGGCCCTCGTGGGGCATGATTTATCAAAAAAATGGGGATACCGGCAGGGAGCTGCTGGACGGGCGGTGAAAGTTGAAAATTGAACACTGGTCAGTATTCGAAATTTTAATCAAAATTAAGGGAAGGTACGGAACTTGTCGGTCATACGAGAACGGGGTGTCGCTTGCTATAGCCAACGGCACAAGTATCCGAGGCCGTCCGGAAGCCCCGTCACCAACCATCGCTCGCGACGCTGACCACAACACAGACGACGACGCCGCCGGAAACGTTTCAAAGGCGGTGACTACGATCGGCGAACTGAGAGACCGACGCTCGACGAGAGGGCGGGTCCTCCCACACGAGCACATGACATGCAGACTTCGAAGAAGACCGCGTGTAAGTTGTCGCACACACTCGCCTAGGAAGGCTGCCCCTTTCTGCGCCAGACCGCGAATATTTTCGTGAAAGACTTCGTCGTTCGAGGCAGCAACAAAGGAAAGAAAAACAGGTAAACAAGAGACAAGGGAAACGGCATTTGCTTTCTTCATTTATGAGGTGACGGAGAGTTACTCCCCAGTCTCCTCCTCGCACGCCCTAGAGGACCACTGCGGCGAGAACGACTCCAGCGGAGAGAATGGGTAGCTCGACGAGCTTGATTACGGTGATCAGTCCGTCGGTCATGACGACTGCCGATGTCACAGCTCACGTCAATTTTTTTTACCCCGAGCGACCAACCGTGAGGGTCCCTCCCCTTTCCTTTCCATGTCCTTTTACCCTCTTTTCTTTGATTCCCCTCCCTATTCCCCTACCTTTCTACTTTATTATTTCTTTCTGTCCTCCTTCTATCTGTTTTTTGCGAAGGCAGTGAAGTACAACGAAACACAGGGAGGAGATGGAGAGTGTCGTTGTTCAAGCCTGGGGCAAGGGACGCGTCCCCCACGTACCAAGATCGAAGATGTCGCGAGTGGCCTTGGCAAGGGCGACGACGCTCCCCAAGATCACCAAAATTCCCCAACTCCCTCTAAGACACAACTATAGGAGGACTGTCAAGCCCCCTCGCGATGGAGGACCAGAGAGACATGTTCTGCCTCTACGCTCAATTTTATTTGGACTAGATATGTACCCGAACCGGGATGCAACGCACGAAGACAGTAGAGGCATCGCACGAATGGCCTGTCTCACGGAGATCGTGGTCGACCACGAATGGAATTTTTCCCAGTTTAGGAGCAGAGACAAGGACGGTCAAATAACACAATCGTCGCGCTGGTGACGCAGTCGCCATTGTTTTCCCACTTAAAGGGAAATTCGAAGGGACGATGCTTTTCAAGCTCGTTCCCAGTCGCGAGAAAGAGGGAAGCCCCACTCTTGACGGGAAAAAGGGTCCCTCCGATACGAGGGCAACGTGTGCAGCAAGACGCTGTCATACAAGAAGACATAAATATATAAGGGGGCGACGCCCCGTATCCTCGAAGAGGACGTTGCCCGATACCATTTCTTACTTTATTTATTGATGCATTTGGAAGGATGGAAGTCCTCGAAGAGGACGGCAGTTTTCTGCCCTCATAGGAACGAGGTAGAAAATGGGGAATGACGAGTGAGCAACATTGACAGGATCACAGGTGCGTGCTTCAATCTTGAAGGCTTCCCAGGGATTGGGCTGAGGCCCAACGCACAGGACGAGGAGGTTCGCGTAATGTAGAGTGGTTCAAACTACGATTCGACGATACATTATATGAGGCGGTCGAGGACCGAGGAAGCCGAGTGGAGAGCCACTACGTGGGGGACCGGTTCGAAGTCCTCTAAGATGAGATCCCAAGCCGAATGGGGGCGTCCCCGTCGTCAGTTGCTCGCAATTAATGACAAAGTAACAGAGAGCGTCGCTACGCCAAGTGTGTGCCTACGTGATGGAAGATACCAGGCGGAGAGTGAATGAACTGATGATGGAAAAGGTGGCGTGGGACGAAGAAATACTAAACTCACGGCCCTACGCAGTAACCATGATGAAGTGTCGTGGACAGGAGACCAAGTACAACGAGGAGAAAATTTATTACTCACTATTGTTTCAATCACAGGGGCGCGACATTCTGCGTCATATTGTAGACGAACGCGTACCCGGTCTCGTTGAGAGTATTTGAGGGAGAATGAAGAAGCTCCACACAACGCTTTCTATTTTAGAGGCGCTACATAGCTATAGCAAGCTCAAAAGGATGGGAGAAGATATGTGAGAGCCTGCGTAGCCTCTGCGTATTGGTCGAATGGGCGACATGTGTGCGGAGAAGAACGCGCATGGAGGGACAAGTTTGTGTCTTGATCGCTGTCATTTGTTGGACCCCTTGGGGCAACTCAAGGGAGGAGTAAAACGGATTATCAATAAGAGGGAAGATCGGCACCATCGGGAAAGAGGAACGCGACAGCGGTGATGGTACGCCAACAAAAAAAAGAGGAGGAAATTAAAAGTCCGAGGAAACGGGCGGAGTCGGAGACTCCAAAGAGGACATCGGTTCCTCGACGAGGAGTTCAGCCGAACAATGGATCAGCCCGACATTCGAGGAAGAGTGTACCTGCATGTACCGTTCCGCGTTTCGCTAACGAACGGTACGCGGAAAGAAAAGAGGAGGAAAGTGAAGGTAACGGGGGATACGCAGGAGGTTCATTTTATTATCCAAAAGCTACACGATGACGTCAATAACCAGACGTCACCCCAAACGGGTAATAATCCGAGAACGGATCACGGGGAAGTCGCTCTAAGCGGCAGGTCATTGGGGCGGCACACCCAAGGATCTTGCCTTTGGGAGTGAGGTAACGAGTCGAACAAGGACTCGCAAATCATCGAGGGAAGCCCCTTGGAGAGCTTCACCTTCGATGCCATGAGCGCGGAGCAATGTGCAGTAGATGTCAATGGCTCCGTCGCTCTTTTTGGGAATTGATGGGGACGGTGGGGAAGACAACGCTTCCCTAACCGACAGAGTTTCGGTATGCCCTGCCGAGGGGATATCGACAGCAGGAGGAGCAGCGGCAGGGGCTGCAGAGAGAGGGGAATCTGGAGCAGACGGTCGGGGGCAAACGTCGTCTACGCGGGGATCTATGGCTCGTATGGGAGCTACGTCAGGGGTTGGAACTTGGTTGCCGAATTGGCGACTGAGACGCGCTTCGGAGGGAGAGCACAAGGCGGATGTCCAAGGGTTGAACCAGACAAAGTCACCCGCCGCACTGTGACTTCGTCCGGGAGAAAAGGACGGGCGTCGCCTCGCGAAGGATCGGGATGAGTTGATAGGGGGAACAACATCCCAGTCGACCTGATTGATCTTTTCGAGTAAGGAGTGCAGTTCGAAGTCGGTGTCTGCTCCGCCCAAGGGCACAGTATAGTCCAAAAGGCACTTGAGCTCGACGAGCTTCGGAGGAAGATACCAAAGCCGCCAACAATCTTACGCCTCCCAGAGCAAGGTGGCGGCTACCTTCACGCACCACTCCGTCAAAAAGACAACCCACAACCCGTGACGAGGATCAGTGAGATGGCTTCCAAAGTAGGTAAGGATGGGACCGAGCTCTGCCCAAAACCCTTGGCAGACCTCAAATTGTCCCCACCACGAGGGGAGTTGCTGGTACCGGTTGGGATAGTGTGACCGAGCAATTTCCCCCGCCTCAACCATTTGGTAAGCTAGGAAATATCCCGTGTCCGATCTCATCTTACGCTCGAATCGGACGGTATGCTGGAAGAAGGGAATGATCCCGCGTTTCATATATCGGAAATTGAGGGGGAGGATTGCGCGCGTGTATGACATGGCATTGTTAGTCACCGTCAGTTGGTTATGCCACAGGCGGTCCGCCTCGAGCACGGAGTCACCCCGTGTCCAGCTGAGAAGGTTGTCAAGGTAATCACGCTCCCCCTCCGTGCGAAACTTCCACGTGTCACATCCGAAGGACGGAGGGATGAGGGCATCGGATAGGGATAGGTCGAGACGGTCGAGCACGGCTTCCATGAACCGCAGGGATAGGGCCTGTCGGCCACGAGGGGAGGAACGACGCAGGATAGAAGGGGGAATGGCGACACGGGCACGCCAATTGTAGGAGGAAATGGCTTGAAGGGGAAGGTGACCCGGCAACATCCCCGCACCGTCGGCAAAGTCGCGCCCGATGCTAGTGACGTCGCGCACGTCGATGGCGGAAAACCAAGGAGTGGCCGCGTACAGTAAGGGATAGTCGCGCATGGATTTACCTGGGAGCTCGGCTAGTGAGGGGTATCGACAAGGGGCTGATGAAGGATGGAGATCGGGATGAAAGACCGGTTAAGGAACGTTGGTGTTCGGGGGAAGTCGGGGTATGGAAGGAAGGTCGCTAGGAATGGAAGGCGTGTGTGAGAAGCCCACACCGCGGCGACCGCGGGCGGTATGTACGACAGTGGGATCCGATGAAGGAAACATGGAGATCGTCTTACTCTCACGCGAGCGGCGACCGATGGTCGGGAGAAAAAGGAAGAAGTTGGGAAGCAAGGGAGTGAAGCCGCTGCGCGAGAGCGCTCAGAAGGGGGATATGTAGTGCAATACGCACCTGGAAAGGGGGGTGAAAAGAAAGGAAAACATTTGGATATGAAAAGTAGTCCGGGTTTGGGGGACACACGTGTGAATAATTGCACAGTTTTAATTTTTAATTATTTTATTTTATTTAGTGAATTAGTTGGCATTAATTTTGCTGACACTAGATTAGATCTAGAATCTAGAGCCGGGAGCTACTGTACTCGCCCCGGCGGGGCTCTATATAACTTAGCCCTTTGACCGAACAAGTCAATAAACCAACCCGAGTTGCCGGAGTTGAATGTCGCCTTGGTCGAAGTCCGTCTCTATCAAGACGCTCCCTTTTACCTAAGCCTACGGCATCCTCTATCGCTCGGGGTTCCCTTTTCTCTTTACTTTATTTCCCTATCCTTTTCTATCTCTAATTCTACCTATTTTTCCCTTATCTTGTGTTGGTGCCATCGGCCTCGGTTGCGACCGAACCGGTGTAGGTGTTTCGAGCCATCGGGCGACACAGTTGACGTAGCGCTGCTACTGTGACCCATTTTCCGACGGAGACTGTTGCAACGACGTCTCCCTCGAAGGGCTCCATTAAATTACGAGCCAGTGTTGGTACCATCGGTGTCGGTTGCGACCGAACCGGTGTAGGTGTTTCGAGCCATCGGGCGGCACGGTTGACGTAGCGCTGCTACTTTCATTTCATCCCGTCGGGCTGCCCAGCGACGCCCCCGTCGAAGGCCTTGTCGCGTTACAAGGTGTCGAAGAAGCTCAACGAGCATTGGCCTTACAACCCAGTGGAACCGGGGTACCTACGTACGCGCCCCACCCCACACTCGTCGAGCAGATCTCTTCGCAAGTCTCTACCACACCGATCCCGGGCCGGGCTATTTCTCTGTGCCCCCCCCCCCATCAGGGATCCGAGCTACTACGAGTCGCAAGCTCGTTTAAACGGAGAAGGGAGAGTCGGACACTCCGTAGCGCTGTGCCATCGGCAGTTCTTCTTTTTTGTTGCTGTTGTTGTTTTTGCTGGACCATCGCACCGCGGTCTCTGCCCGACAGGCGCATTGCACTACAATTACTGCTGCTGTAGCACTTCGGGTTTTTTTTCGTTGTACGAAAACGTTGCACATCGGATGAGATCTTCCCTTGTAGGGCCTCCCGTGAGATTCATTCCCTTTAGTCTCGGCATAAAGCTGTCAAACAACACGCAAGCTGTCTTGATTTTGGAGAAGTGTGTGTGGCAGGTTTGCGGAGAGAGTCCAGCCCAGCGTCGAACATCACGCGCGCATCCCGTATTGAACACGGTGCACGCATCAGATGGCTTAGACCTTGCAAAAACTTTCCTGGATCCGCCGCCCATACGCAGCGGCTGTCATAGAGGCGCCTCTCTCGTTGCTCATTGAGACTCTCCGCGACGCACAGTCCCAGATTCTACGTGCTAGACCATCCCAGACCCTTACCTTTGCCTCGTGCCCTGGGCGCTTGAACACTGCCACCGGTAGGTGCTTTCGCCATTTGACGCTGGGGCAAGATGGCGCTGAAGAGAGAAAAGCGCAATCTGCGACTGTGCTCTGGCGTCCATCGCCAAGTGTCTGGGCACCCTGTCGGTACAGGCTGACAGTTATACCAAAGTGGACGTCCCTTTTGGTAGAACTGTCAGCACGATGAAAATCTGTTAAAGTTGTACACTGCTTTTTAGGAACATTCTTGCCCAAACGTTTTTGGTTTGGACGAGGATCTTGCGCAATTTCCAAACTTTGAGAATGGTAGAGGCGCAGTGGGGTATGCCAATCTTGCCCAATGGTCTAAAATTTGGTGGTTGGAAAATTGGGCAAGGTTTTTCGTCCGCGGTGGGGTCACCCTTAGAGCACCCCTATCGGTGCTGTGTATATGTAAATATTTGGCATATAGAGATACACATAGCCTCTTTCATCCCTATCGGACTGGTTATCTCCAAAAATCTGGCCTTTTTGGCTATATCTATCTCAATATTGGAAGCCGGATGGCGACAAATTTACTCATTTGACCATATAGAGACGCGAATTACATGGCGCCACTTGGCCAAAACACCATAGAACAGTGCCAATACAGTATCTCTCGTACTCGATGCCCCGCACCCCTCGTACACTACGCCCTATCAGGGCACTTCAATTTCAAATTTACTCCTAAACCGATAGTGTTGCGCACAGAAATGCTATATGCAAGCGCAAAATTTTAGACATTTAGCCACTAAATTTAGCGAAACCGATAGGGGTGCTCTTAGAGCACCCCTAGTGGCTGAGTAAATGAGTAAGTTTTTGATTTTTGGAGATAGATTTAATCACGAGCAACTCTAGTGGTGTGAGTATTTCTAAAAAATTTACCATTTTGAGTAAATCTATCTCCAAGCAGCCGACCGGATGGAGACAGATTTACTCATTTGCGCAAATAGAGATGCGAGTAAAATTGTGCCACTTGGAAAAATTGCCCAAAACTCGCGCCAATTCTATTGACATGGCGCGAGAAATGTTCTCTGTGCACAGAGAACACACTGTTTTCTGTGCACAGGGAACACCCCCATCCCAAGCTGAATTCACATGCCACTGCCACCATCCTGCATTCTTTCAGACGCCTTCCCTTCCCCCTTTCCTCCACCCCTCCTCCCTTCCACCCCTCTTCCCCTCCTCCCCTCCTTCCCTCTCCGCCCTTCCTACGGGACATGATGTCCCGGGATGCCAAAGGCAGTAATTTTAAGCCCGAAGATGATCTTTTTCCCTCAAAGTGCTGGGTCTCCGTTTCGCAGCGAGTGACAGAACAGAACTCCGAAACGTTCTGGGCTAGAGTCGCTGCGGAATACGACCTGCAGCCGAGTATCACGTCACGCTCTACAGCAAGTCTCAAGTGCCGTTGGACTACGCTTCAAAGGGTTGCACAGAAGTATCTGGCTGCTGACAAGCTGTATCGCTCCAACGTGCCATCAGGAGAGACTGAAGAAGACACAAAGGCTCATGTCATGCAACTGTACAGGGAGAGGAACGCGACTGTGGGTAAGGATGGTACCAGGAAGCTCGCAGCTCCTGTGAAGTTCAATGATGCCGTAATGCAACTGTCATCTCATCCGAAAATTTCTGCCGCTATTGGAAAAATATCCGCTGCAACACCGTATCGTTCCTCCAGCTCTTCTTAGATGAGTTGTGAAGCTGTGCGTCAACTTTCGTCCGATCAACAATCCAATGAGGACAGTGGCCACTTTTGCAACAGTCCTAGCTCAATCGGGAACATAGCAATGGTTGCTCCATCACGCTCCCGACCAAGACGCGTTAAGCAGGAGAAATCTGAAAATGCAGCGGAAGGAGGTGCCTTTAAGATGGCAGAGTCAATCGAGCGTGTCGGGATGGCGATCGAAAATAGCACAAAGGCGAAGCTTGTTGCGTCGTCAGTTGCTATTCAGTTCAAGATCATCAAGTCTCTGCCGCTTAGTGAGGAGGAGAGGGGATTGAAGCTGATGCAGCTCCTGTCGAAGGCGTCGTCTATGAATGCAGGCCAACACGAGAGAATTGAACTCTCTAATGAAGACGGCGGCACAACAGAAGAACCTCAAGTGACAAGATATCCGTAGTTTTGGTCCTGATGCTGGTGCGTGTTGATTTTTTGAGGTCCTCTTTCACGTCAAGAGCTACAGTGCATGGAACTGCCTAATTGATGATTAAGTCACCGTCCGAGAACCTGTCATTTATTATGTGACTCGGTTTTCTGGGAGACCAGAAGGTGATATCGACGCTGGAAGGTGAGGTTAAATAGTAAGCAGCTTGAAGAACATATAAAAGATGCGATGTCAATTGGATGCGGGATGCATATTCATCGGGCATGGTTTGAACTCAGGTTTTCGAACAATAAATTTTGTGATTCCTCCCGAACAGTTGCTTGACACTGTGATTCGGTTTGCGGTATCGAAAACCATTGTTGTGGTTGTGATTCTTGAACAACACGCTGCTCGGAGGGGACGTCCAGTCAGTGACGCACGACTCGATTGAAAACGCTGAAGCGGCACTGCAACTACATGGTGTCTACATGAAGTTGAACGGGCAAGGGAGGACGGGGCGTGTTCGAGCGCAATCTGAAATGTTGAATATATCAAAGGATGGAAAATGGACGTGGAATTCCCGTTTGTGATCGGTTGGAAAGACGCGGTGGGTGGGAAGAGCGATGAGTGAATGGTGAAAATATAGGCGCCATTGTTGGAATAGAAGCGAGCAAAGCGTAGAGAAATAGAGCAGGAGTGGGGCGGATGCATATTATTTGTTTTACTGTATAGGGAAATGAAAGAATGCGGTAAAAGCGTTTGTTGCCATTTTCTTGCTTGATGCTCGGTAATCTGAGCTGAGGGCGAGAGGAGAAGTGGTGGATGGCCTGAGTACCCTTCAAAAAAGTCTTGTCCGGTCTGAGATGGCACGAGAGGAGCCGGGAGGTGAAAGGCGAGGAGCAGAGCCCGGGAAGGCGGAGATGGGGGGCGGGCGGGAGATTGAGTAGACGTTGAGGCTGCGTAGCCAGGGGCTGGGGGCTGAGATAAGAGCAATCAGATCGAGGGAGATTTTGAAAAAGCTGAGAAAAGTAGTGAAAAGCTGGATTAAAGTTGACACATGTGTCATGGGGGTGCGAGTGAGAGTCTTTGCAAACATCGAGGCCGAGGCAGAGGTGCGGCGTTTCCCAGCTGTGAAACCAGAGTCCACAGTGGAGAGACGCATGATCACTGCAGTATCAAATGGCCTTGCCCTCGCCAGCCGTCTCTCACACCTTTTTATTTCACCCCTTTCCACCTGTCGAAAACGCGCTCCTCTCCAAAACTTCCCCCGCGCCACTTGCACATATCACCTCAACTGCTATTACCCACGTCTTCCGCTTGCTCCCTTCGCCCAACCAGGACGTTACTCTGTCGCGAGTTTCTCCACTCACATAAGCCCCTCACCCTCCTCTTCTTCCGCTCTCCTGGCTGCACGCGTTTCAAGATCCCGTCGCCCTTGACGCTCTCGCAAGGAATCTCAACATCGTCAGGGACGCACATATCGACGGCTTGCTTCTTGCTCACGCTGACATCCTGACACTGAGGAGCCCTTACGCCACATTACTGCGGCTCAGCAGTGTGACACATGACTGGGAATACCCCCTACGCACTTCGTAGAAAAGCCAATACACCCCATATCTTAGACATGAAGATACCTGCAATAACCCCGATGCCCAGGGGTGTATCGAGCGCCCGAAAGCAAACCAAAAGCCAAATTGAAGAACGAAGTTCCATGCAGCGTAAACGACCAAGCCATGGTAGAACGCACTTTGCAGATGGCATTAAAGCCATCTTTAACATGCGTCGACAAAATGATGACCCAACTGCAAAGAAGAAACCGAGTATTAGTCCTAGATCTGATTTGTCCGTCACATGGCTGAAAAGGAGTACTGAGATTGCCGCCAGAACGCTTCGTTCTCAACTCTCGTTTGGTCTATGCATCAAAATCTTTTCTCTGCCTATTCAATCGTCGCAACACTACCTGTATTGCATATGTCAAGCCCCAGAACGTATACTCGACCGACCCATTCGCCATCCGCATCGGCTCGAGAGCGTTTGCTGCGTGAAATCGACGAGCTACCTCCTTGCGTGGAAGAGATTGGCAGTCCACTGACGAAGCGACAGAGGATCTGCCATCGGCGAAAGTGCTTCTTTGATTCTGACCCGCGGACCGTTTACGTCAAGCGTTTGCAATCATCTGATTGCGAAGATATAATGCGAAAGCACGCTGCGGGATGCCCTGGGCATCAGTTAACGACCGGGACACTTGACAAAGCATGGAAATGTTGCGCCTGTCCTTCGTAGAACACCTTACCTTCGTCGATACTCAACGTTTGCCGCTCTCCTTACTGCGAGATGTAAGATGCGTGGGATAAGGACAACAGTAAATTGTTGAACCAGCGTGGCAAAGCACTGCTCGGCAGTGGTACGGCCGCATCCACACCTTGGACATTTGGCCAAACTGTGCCGCACGATATATCCACGACACGACGTTTTGGGGCAGCGATGGTTTACGGTTCTACACCCGAAGAGAACCTCTTTCCAAAGCGAACTCCAAACAGCAAGAACAGACGGAATCAAATCGTCAACCAATACGAAAAACTGTGTTTGTGAATAATGGATTGGAAGAACTGGCACAGGGATCATATGAGGCGGTCGAAGACACCCAGTCTTGTCCACAATTCGCGCGTATCGTCAACCGTCGCCCTTGGGGGTCTCGCATGGAATTCCAACATTGTCACTGAGCACAGTGAGTGAAGCAGAGAAAGATTTACCAATCTTAGTTATCAAGGTCGCCTTCTCCTTTCATTTTCGATAAATGATTCGACAGCGTCTCTGTCAGCTCTATGTGCTGCTCTCTATTACATACCATCCTCTCCCTCTCTAATAGGTATGATAAACAATCTTGCACATCCCCTCTGTCCTCTCCGGCTTCTACTGCCACTGTCGTTGTGGGAGTATCATATTGAAAGAACTCGTGTAGAAGTTCTGTGGCAATCTGAGGAACACCGTGTTAGTTCTGCTCGTCGGATAGCTCGCCTTTTAACATCATTTTCAAAATCATGTTGTGAAGAATGACACAAACTTGGCTAATCAGTATCAGCTGGCTGTCGCTCCACTCGTGTCTTTCTTGTCTCATGATCTTAAAACGTCCTTGTAGACAACCAAAAAACCTCTCCACATCTTTCCTCACTCCCTCCTGTCTCTGCGTCAAATGCACATCGCGTTCATTGAGAGAGGCGTGATTGGGCAAAACAAATATTGACCATTGGGGATAGATTCCGTCGTCAAGCATGTAGAGCATCCACATGCGACGGATACCGTTTACCACGTACCCTTCCGGCACTGAAATTCTTCTCTTCCCAGAAATGATGTCGTTGGTAAGGGGACTGTTGTCGAGCACTGTAATGTCATTGTTCGTGCCGCAAATCCCAGGAAACCAATGCCAACAATATAGATTCCTGTCTACAACAGCTTCGCACGAGATTGTAGCCAGCTTCCCGTCTTTGGGATTGTGGTACTGCCCTTTAAACGCTTTTGGGCAGTTTTCCAGTGTATATGCATACAATCTATACACCCAAGGCACCCGGGAATCCAGCGTCTTCATATCTCAAAATAAAATCCCTCAACTCTTCTAATTCTGGCTCGCGGTTGAGAAATATTGGACCAAAACGACGGACGACTGCTAATAAATCTTCTGAAAGTAGATGCGTTGGCTTTCCGGGCTCATACGTGACATGTCCTCAAGCTGTTCGAATGAAAGCCCACTTCCCAAACGACGCAAGCAGCATAATATTTTCTGATGACTAGAGTTTCCAGGTCTGCTAGATGCACCTGTTTGTTGCGCAAAAGATGGTTCCAGATCTAACAACTCCACATACAAGCCCTAGTAGAGCCGGAGAGGTAAGTGGAATACTTTTTTAAACTTGGCTGCGGAATACACAGGCCTGTCGCTCAAGTAGTCCTCAAACCACGAGCACAGGCCGCGCTTGAAATTGTGTGATCCCTGTGTCCGTCCCTGATATCGTCGCTTTTGCGAGACTTTTCCAGTCATGAACATAGAAACGGCAGCCTGTATGTGCCCCGCAACATCAGTCTCATCATCAAATAGATCTTCGACCGAGCATTCAATGTCTGAAGATGATGCCGAGGATGTGCCTTCCACCATGATCGCAGGCGGGGGCTTCAGGGGATGGGTACCGGTAACGTCTCCCACAGTATATAGGTACAGCACCACTATTACCACCCCTCGTACTGGATGACCGTTCCGGTTGCCGAAATATCCAATCACTACACACCAAGTTGGAATTTACTCTCTAACCAGTAGTGTTGCGCCTCGAATGGTTATCTCCAAATGCCAAATTTATCATATTTAACCTCGAAATATAACTAAACCAGTAGGGGGGCTCTTAGAGTCTGTTGTTGTTGCCTTTGACCCTGTCTCTTATGCCTAGCTTCTAGAAAAGCTTGTTTTGCGGACCTCAAAAAAGCTTGTTTTGCGGACCTCAAGTGCGATAAGGCATTGCTCACATCGCACTCCACACCCAGACTCTGCAAAGACCCAAACAACCTTGCTAGCACTACAGCACTCGGCACGGCCCGCCTCTCCGTAATTTCACACTCGCCTTCTGCCACACAATCATCCGTCATAGCATCACTGGCAGACTGATTCTGTAGCTCTCCACCATAATGAATTGAATCGCAAGCATCACTAATAGAAGCTTCTGTCACAAGCTCATTAGTCTTGGTCTCAATCCAGTCCTCCACATCGCAGGGTGCAAAGTCTTTGTTCCGAGCGTTGTAGCTGTGTTGGTCACAATTTGTTGGAGTGAAGGAAGAGAGCGTTTGATGTTTCGGATGTTTCGCTCTGAAATTTTGAACTGACGCATAACTGTGGCATTTCCGACCTGCAGCAGACGCCCAACCTCGATTTTCTGTGCAATCGTAAGGCGCGTACGCTTCGCTCTGGCGATCTTTTCAGGAATCATGTTTGGGTCTTTGAGTGAGGTGCCATCACCAATTGAGCTGAGGCGCATGAGGAGTGGGCGATGAAGACGTCGTGCATGACACGTGGCAGGACCTGTGTCTGCCGGTTTTTGCGGTACTAATTCGAGGGTGGCAATAATGAAAGCGGCACTATTGCGCGTCCCCCCCCTGTACTCGGTTACCTTTTTAAACTGGAATTTTTTGTTTAACACTGTACTGTAGTGATCTTACATACAGTTTTAAGGGCCCTCAAACGCTTCTTTTCCGGACATTTCTAAAAACGAGCGAAAAAAAAAAAAAAAGACTTGCCACTAATCTCTTTCCTTCACATTGCAGTAGTCAAGTACGGTGGCGAGGGCATCTTTCTCCTTCTTGCTAAGAAAGCGCAAGCCAAGCAGAAACATTTCGAAAAGTGACCTCATGCGAGGACACCGATCCGTTAGGCATTAGAGAGACCAGTCTCTTCGAAAGAGTAAACTTTGCATCTGGCAATAATAGCGTCGCCGCTCACATATTTTTGCGTCTGGTTTTGTCGCCCACCACGGTGTGCTGTGCAGTAGGATCGCCAGTGCGACAGGCAACGTCAAGATGTTACTGTTTTTAGCTTTTACACAATATCCCTGTGCAGTTGTCAGTTGATGCTTTCGACCCTAGTTCGGTGCAAGATAATTAATCAGGTCTGTAGCAAGCTCAAAGAGTCGCCACACTGCTCGCGACATCTCAAAAATGGTTACCTCCTGGAGTCCACCTACAGCTCGTCTTTGATGCCACCTGACGACGCTGTATCAGCCTTGGCAGCCTCGGCGTCCCCCCCGCTGAACACCTTCTCAATTGTATCGTCCTCACCAGAAGATCCTTCAGACGATGTTAAGTTTGCGGATTCATCCGTCTTCTCTGAGGATTCTTCCTTCACCGCTGGTGTTGGCGACGGCTTCGGTGCCGGCGGAATTTCTAGTTTCACAAGTCGCTCAATTTGTTTCCTCAACTCCAAGCCTTTGCCCATGATGTCTTTGAGTGTTACCACTGGGTCATCAGTCAAGGGTTTGTTCTTTTGGGCGTCGATACCTTCCGAAATCCACCCCTTTGCCGTCTCGCAAAAGTTGGTAAACTTCTCAAATTCTCCAACATGCTTACTTCCCCTCTCGACGTGCAAGTCGCGGAGCTCCACGACCTTTTCAAGAGCCATCGCGATTCCTTCTTCCAACTTCTTAAACGCGTTAGGTCGACCGGCAAATTCTTTCGCTCGCTGTTGCATCGGCTCGAACAACTTTTGCAGTTCAAAATGCTTTTTCCGAAGGTTTGCCGTGTGCTTCGCCTCATCAGTGTACATCCAGTCTTCGCCCTCGTTAAACACTTCTACCAGTTTCTGGCGTTCAGCCTCCGTGGAAACTTTGTACAAGTCATCATCTTCGTCCGCATTGCGCACTTTGGAGCCAATCTCAAGAATAAATCCTTCCAGGGAGTTCAGTGCATCGGCACGTTCCACTCTCTCCAAATCGGCAGCCTCAAGGTCCTTCAAAGTCTTCTGCGCGGCCTTCAGATCAGCGCCAGACATCTGCATTCCCATGATACCTTCCGAACTATCGTACTCAATCGTGAGCGTATGACGGTGAACAATTGTTTGAGAGGATTTTTCGATCTTTGTCTTCTTTTTCTTCTTCGTGTCCTTGCTGTTCGTTTTTGATTCCTCGTTGTCCTTGGACGCGTCTTTGTCGGACTCTTCGTCTGTGTTTTCTTTCTTTTCAGTTTCAGCCTTATCGTTTTCAGCTGTCACATCCTTGACCTCGGCGCTTGGTGAAGAGGAAGTGTCCTTCGAAGCCTTCCCCTTGTCCCCCTTGGCTTTGTCAGGCTTTTCTTCCTTGATCTCGACTTCACGCTCTACTATGATAGTTTCGTCAACCGAACTCTCGGCCGTTCCGATACGAACGAGACCGCTTCGATCGACGTGGAAAGTCAGTGCCACCCGCGGAGTCAAGGTTTTAGCTTTGGATTGGTCCTTCAATTTCTTCAATACGTCTGCGACTCCTGTCACCTTGATCTTTGAGTATAGGGTCCGTTCTGGAAAGCGGGACTTGCCGAGACTGTCAATACCCAAATAGACGGACAGGCCAAAGTCCTTGTCTCGGTTGAGACTGAGGGTCTTCTTGGCCGGCATCTTCGCGCTGCCGTCTGGGAAAATGGCAACTTTCTGGACGACTGGTTTGCCCTTTCCTGAAAACAAGCCGCTGGAGCTGTCCTTCTCAATTTCGGCCGAAATGGATCGGGAATAGACATCTTCAAAGTCGAGCTTGCGAACGCGGAAAGTGCTGCTCATGGACGCAGCAAAGAACACGGATCCCATGACAGCTGCCTCATCGGTGTTGATACTCTTATTCAACGCCTTCACGTTAAGTACCTTCATGAGCTCATCCTGCACACGCGGAGTCCTGCTCGTTCCCCCAAACGGTACAATGGCATCCAAGTCCTCCGGCTTCATCTTTGCCTCGCTGAGGGCGGTTTTGGCCGGCCCGCCAACCAAATTAAGCATCGACTCTGCGTCGCTTTCAAAGTCAGCCCGTTTGAGAGTGGTGCGCAAGTCGACATCGTCGTGCAAGCTTGCGACAGACACCATGGTGTTGGTGTTGGCGCTGAGCACCTCACGAACACGCTGGGCTTCCTTGCGAAGCCTCATCATGACACGCGGGAGCGTTCTGGACGGTGTGGCGCCATTCCCTCTCTGCGTGTCAAAAGCGTCGGCCAGTCTATCGACAACGACGGCATCGAGCAAGCGGCCCCCCACGCCCTTTTCCCAGGCGTGAGCGAGCATCTTGACGGAGGAAGCGACACCGGTCTTGACATCCGAAGTGACCTCGGCGATGGAAGCGGAGGCGGATCCGGCACCGATATCGTAGAACATAACGCGCTGGGTGATAGTCTTCGGGGTGCGCTTCTTCTTGTCCTTTGCCTTCTCCGCGGCGATGGCGTCCTCAGTCGGCTTTGCCTTACCATCAAGCGCGTACTTGATAGCGGCAGCCGTATTGGCATTGACGATTCCCAAGCAATTGAGGCCGATGACCCTGGCAGCGTCAGCCACCGCCTGCCTCTGCCTGTCGTCATACCACGGGGGCACGGTAATCGCGACGTCCTTGACGACGGCGCCGCCCAGGAAGGCGCTCGCCTGTCGTCTGGCCATGCCCAGGAGCATGGCGATGATCTCCTCGCCGGAGAACGGGCCGACGGTGCCATCCGCCAGCGAGAGGGTCTTCCTCGCGCACAGGGGTGGGTGTTCGCCCTCGACGCACTCGCCGATGAGGGCGCGGCCGTCCAGAATGGCGCGGGCTGGGGCTTTCGCGGCGTAGGCGACGGCGGCGTCGCCAAAGAGACGCTCGCCTTCCTCTGTGAAGCCGACGGCCGCGGGGGTCTTGCGCTTCGCTTGCTCGTTCGTGACTAACTCCAGGCCTTTACCGGGGCGGGCGACGGCGACTTTGATGTAGCCCAGGCCAAGATCGACGCCCATGAGGTTGCAGAAGCAGACATGCAGGAGAAGGGAGAGGAGGAGCAACGGGAGAAGGTGGCGGAGCGCGGCCATGATCGGGGGTTGGAGGGGGGCTGCGCACCCAGAGGGAGGCGGGTAGGGGGGGGGGAAGGAGTGGGTGTCTGGGATGGGGGGCGGATCCGTTCGGCGGGGTGTGATGTGAGACTGAGGAGTTTGAAAGAAGGCAGCGGAGTGATGAGGAGGGGATGGGACAGGGAGGCGGTGATGGGGACGTGAGGAGTGGGCGATTGGGTATCGAATGACGACGTAATGGGGAGAGGTACCGAATCGCCGTGTACACCTTGCGAAATGGTGGCGGCGATGCAGCAATGGGTACCCTTCGGTACGACTGCGATGTGTGCACCGACAGGGGGACGCGCTCGAGTGGCTGCGATTGGGGTGCCTGCTGCGAGTAGATCCGAAACGTGCCTTGTTTTCATTTCCAGTGTTGATTGAACGAAAACGCCCCCTCACGCATTCTTATTGGCTGCCGCTGTCACTCCGACAATGAACCATTCCTTACAGTCTGTCACTCCCTAACATCAGTCAAGATTCAGGCTCATTACAGTGCGAGTAAACTACTCACACGTGTAACATTACACGTGTTGTTATGCGAAACAACAGCGAAACAAAAAGGATCACATAGTCCTGGCGCCGTTGTGATCCGGATCAACTTGCTGTTCGAAGTCCAAATTACAGTGGCGTACATGTCAGGGTGAGTGTGCAGTGCACACATGGCTGTCCATGCTGTCTTAAAGGAGGCCTCTGAGGGTCTGATGTCAGACCACTTATCGCGTGTCAACACGCGATAAGTGCACACTGTGCACTTATCGCGTGCGCTGTATCTCGCGTTGCTGTCTCGATGCCTTTTCTTTTATTAAACAACATCAATGCGCGCGCATCAATATCCGAGAGGGCTTTGTCGCGCAAAGCCAGCCTCGAGGTCACGAACTACGACAGCGAGGCAGATGCCACATCTGGCCTCGATCTGCATCCAAACTTTCACAGGGTCAACTTGGAAACCGCCTCGCATATTGAACACTACCGTCTACCCTTCTGAAGGGTAGTACCGCGCTGTATTGTACCAAGAGTACTGTGCGTTGTATTGAATGTACCTTGTTTTGGCGGTAAGCGTCAGAGAGGCATTGGCGCGAGGCAGTCGCCCTACGCAAACGGCGCAACGGCGCAACGGCATGACGTGGAGACGCAAGCCCTAAGGGCTCGGAGCGCGACATCCTTTACGAAATGGTGTGCACGCAAGAGAAAGCCCCCTCAGGGGACATATGTACACAAGGTCGGACACACTAAAAGCGCGCCTACAACTCCCACAATCTCGACACATGCTCACGCAGCCGCGGTAAAAAGCTAGCGTAATCTAAGTTGCGGCGTACTGCAAACGAAAGCGGCGGGGTCGGCCTAACCGTCCGGGTTCTCGAACATAGAGGATAACCTACTAACCTTGCCGAACGTCTGCACGCGCAGTTCCTTCTCCTCGGGGGACTTTGGGTCCGGAAGCGGCGCCAAATTTATTTCCCTATTCCTTGACACCGCGTGTTTTGACGCGTCGGTTCTGGCGCTCGGAAACGCCGCGGCGGGGGGGTTAGGTCTTGGGACGACGCGCGGCTTGACCGGTTCCGGCGGAGGCTTGTTATACTCTGGCATCTGGAACTTTTTCGGCTTGACGACGCGCACCTCCGGCCTATTCGTGCTCGCGGAAGTGGTGGTGGTGGCGGTGGTGGCCGTGGTGGCCGTGGTGGCGGTGGTGGCCGTGGCCGTAGTGGTGGTGGTGAGCGAGACGCTAGTCGCCGAGCTCTTCTCCTTATCGGCCTGATAGACGGGGGCGTGCGGGTTGGGCGGCGGCATATCATCGGCGGCGAAGCATCTCAGGACCTTGACGAACAGGAGATCGCACAAGCCGAGCTCGCGCTTCGGCTTGGACGGGGCCGCGGGCGCTAGGTACGGGTGCGAGTACGGCGCGGCGTGCGGGCGCGGGCCCTGCGCGACGGAGCCGCGGCGGCTGGCGGACGAGGGGCGCATGGCGGCTGGTCAAGGTGGTCAGTGCGACAGCGGCATCGAAACAGAGGGGAGGCAAAGGTGCGGGTGGGTGGGCGGGGCTGGTTGAAGATTGTGGATAGGCGAGTGTGGACAAACGAGACTGGGCACAGCTGTTCCAAGGG
>NW_005179200.1:0-55366 GCF_000350225.1 Chondrus crispus
CATTCCCTCCCAAGCTGAACGTTGATCATGATTGTTCCACCCCTCTACTATCCCCCTCACAAAGCACACTCTTTCGAAAAGCACTGGGTGATCTACGTTATATCGTAGACTGCACCAGATTTGAAATATACCCCACTCTCAACCGATTAGCAACACACATGAATAAGCCCCGCCAAGCTCACTGGCAACAACTCAAGTGGCTTCTACGTTATCTCAAGGGCACCCCAGACCACAGTATACTGCTTCGATATTCCCCACACCACACTGTGTCCCTCAGTACGTTCACAGACACTGACTTCGCGAACGCCAAAAATAGAAAATCTAACTCTGGCATCGTGCATACCATCAACGGTGCTCCCATCTCGTGGACATCCACTCCCCGAGATACAGTTGCTCTCTCAACGTGTGAAGCAGAATATTTGGCCGCCACCCTTGCCACACAACAGACCAAGTGGCTTCACAGACTTCTGCGCGACCTCCATTCTCCCACAGCAACTCCCATCAAACTACACATAGACAACCAGGCTGCAATCAGAGTTGCCCTCCGGTCTGACCCAACCAAACGCAGAAAGCTTATTGATATCAAGCACCACTTTCTGCATGATCATCTCGCCAAAAAGCTCATATCCATCCAGCACATCGCGTCCACAGAAAACCCAGCAGACATGTTCACCAAACCACTCGGTCGATCAAGGTTCCCATCCCTCTCCTCACTCCTCCATCTCACACCCCCATCCCCCAGAGAATCTTCCAAGACTTCCTCGTTGTGTCACCGGGGACTGTCAGATCGCACAAACCCTCACACTACTCGTCGTCAAGTCAGATCGCACATTACAGATGACATTACAGTGCCGAACAATATATATAGACGTAGATACGACGACGAGGGAATAAACTGACTGATGGGTTTCACGTTCTAACACACTGTTCACGGTGGAGATGGTCGGGCGAAATTTGCCGCCCCTGTAATCTAGATTACAGTACGGGATCGTGATTAGCCGACGGTTGTGCAGTGCACGAAACTGTAATAAAGTAATAAATACACCCATCTACAGCATCAATTATCTCTCATTCTTCGATCTTTCCTGGGAATGTTCTTGCGTACCACCCCAACAGAACATGAGAAAGCCGTCAGTGAAGATAATAAAACGCTTAGAAATACAGTTACGAAGTTATCTTTAAGAAACCACGCGAAATTGGGATAGGTTCGCGAAATTCCATATAGTACTGTGACTTCAACGCGCCAAAGTAGAAAGCCAAAAGCTATAGCAACCATATAAAACAGAGTAACACACCGTATTCGTCCCCTTTATACATTTCGAGCTCCAATTTCAACGGTACCCAGGCTCAAAATGCCCCGAGGACCGACTGCTGCAGACATTGAAAGCCGCCAGACACCAGCCCCTTCAAAGGGAGTGTACCTCATACAGAAAGATAGCAGAGATGGCGAATCGCTCCCTTGAAGCTTTGCGAGGCGTGAGTAGACAATGCTTTAAACATAAAGCGCCCGAAAAGTGGAAAGGTAATCCAAAATTTTCGCAGACTCAGCAGAGGGAAATTGGTCGTATAGTACTACAAGGTGTAGCCACTTTACGCACGAGCACGGGCCATCTCGAGCAGCGACGAAAGCCTCCGGGTTTTCTGTTCGATCGGCAGCTCACCTCGAAGACCAACAGAAAGAGCGAGCGAAGAGCGGGAATGTCTCTACGTTTGAAACGAAAGGGCCGGCGAAAGCGCAATGGAAACCCGCGCTTCAGGCCAAAATCGGCTCCGTGGCCCGAGCCCCTTCCTGTACTGGTTCGGGCATATCGGCGAATCGGAACGACTTCGCCGGCGCAGCTACCGTACAAGTTAGCACATAAGCGCGACGACGCGCGAGTAAAGGCAGCCCTCAAGGATCTTCAACCTCTGAGGCGCGTTGCCGGCCACCTCTTGCACTTTTCCTTGGTACGGCCCTCTTCAACCTCCTGTCCGCTCCTTTTCTCGGCCAGTTCTTACAGTAATCACTTTTGCGAAAACGACTGGCGGAGTTTTGGGGCGCCATAGCGAGGCTTTGAAGAATGGCAGACCTGACAGCCGACGAGCTACAAAATGAGAGAAAGGGCGAAACCGTACGCTAGACTATCGTAAAAACCGTTGAGGCTCCTCGTCTAAATGATATTGACACTGCGGACTTCGTCGTGTTCGAACAGAAGAGAGCCCTCTACGAGCGCAAGATTGCTGAGAAGAATGCCGACACTGATAGTCAGGTTCCGCTAACTACATACCGAAATTCGATAGCCCGTCCGGTTCTGCAGTTTATCGTGAGCGCAGGCTGGCTCGACGCCGTCGATGCCGACGCTGTCACAGACCAACAGATCAAGGACCTGGTAGCCAGGAACGCCAGGGTGAACCCTTCAGATTATGAGCTTGCACTTCTCGACAACGAGCTTCGCCAAGTAAAAATGGAGCGACCCGGGAGTAACTCTCGCATCGAGAGGCAGGTGTGGCGCTTATGCCTTAAATACACATCAACGCTACAGAAGTGTGGTTATGATGAGTTTATCAAACAACAGCCCAAGCTGGTCGTTAAGCCCATCACACACCGCATTTCAAATCCACAATTGAAGGCGCGAATTATTCTCACCTTGAAGTTAAGGAAGGAAGACGAATTTGGTAGGATTATAAAGCCTTCGTGCAGGAGCTAGCCAAGGAAGCTCGTGCGTTGGATAGGCAAGAAATTGCGAACCGGTTCATGTCTGAGAAGCGCGGGGGTGTACTCGACTCGGACAGCGACCGGGAGCTCGACGCTGCTACTCGCCGCCATCAAAGGCTGAGGAATCAGGCGCCTGAACAATAGCTTGGCAGAACCGCAGGACCGAGAAGGCCTGCGCTCCGATATGGAGACCGAGCGCGATCGCCGAACAGCCACGCTCGCTCTCCCACGGAGGCGGGTAAAAGGAAAAGGGAACTTCCTGCTTGCCTAAACCTGCGATGCCGCGAGCGTCATTTAATTAATGACTGCGCACAAGCCCTCTATACACAGCATCCTGCAGGACAACGCCGGCGGTTGGGGATCCACATTTCATGGCGCAGTCCCCCACGAGCGAGATGGACTGGAAAACGAGGATGTGTACGTCGACCTTGGCCAGGACCCAACCACCGTTCACGACGCCGCACTCCAGGAACTCGTCAAAAACGCGCGCGCAAATGGGCTTTCACAGCGATGCGTGGCCAGGCTCGAAGCAATTCTGACGACATATGCTTCGGTTTTCGAATGCGGCTGGGAAAGTCCCCACCAGCCGACGTGCCGCCCATGCCAATGGGCTTGGAACCAGAGCAAAGCCCTGTAAAGGTCAAGACGAGACGCTACTCGCCACAGCAGCGGCAGTTCTTGGAAAAGCACATTGACAAGCTGAAGGAAATGTACTTCATTATAGACATGCCTACTGCACAGTGGCAGTCCGCACCCTTGATAGTTCCAAAGCCAGCGAGCCGAGCGGGAATGTAATTGGCAGTGGACCTGCGCCCCGTGAACAATGCAACAATTAAGGAGGCATGGCCTATGCCCCACCTCCACTCTGAGGTAAACGACTTCGCGGGGAGCACGTGTTTCGCATCCCTAGATTTTGTCTCGGGATATTGGCAGCTGGCCGTGCACCCCGACTCGTACTCGACCTGTGGGATCGTCACCCCAAAGGGAGTGGTGATTTCAAAACGTGTACTACCATGGCTAGCCAACGCCACATCGCATTTCCAGAGTACCATTGAACCATTGTTTTCAGGTCTGCGCGACAACATGAAGGCATGGTGGGACGATTTTATCCTTCATGCTGTAGATGAAAACACACTTTTGGATAAGCTTGAGGAATTTATTGAGATATGCAAAGCCCGAAATCTCCTCCTGTCTGCGAAGAAATGTGTCCTGTTCAGCCGAGAGATCCGCTGGTGTGGACGCGTAGCGTCTTCAGCGAGGTATCGCATGGACCCTGCAAAAGTATCAGGACTCCGCAACATGGATTCACCAAGGACATCTCAAGAGCTGAGCCAGTTTTTACACTGCTGCAGATACATGTGGGTGGGAATACCCAACTTTGCGCAATGCGCTGCGCCATTGCAGGAAATGCTTGAGCAAGCATACAGTACGTCCGGAAAGCGATCCAAAAGGTCCATCAGACGTCTTCTTACCAAGCACCTGGGCTGGGGCCCATCCCACGAACAGGTATTCCCCCGGATCCAAGATTGTTTGCGAAAGGCAGTAACATTGGCGTACCCAGATCCCAAAAAAGTCTGTTGCGTCTTTACGGATGCTTCTCAGAACTTTTGGGCTGGTGTGGTCACGCAGACCACCAGGGAACAGCTTCGAATGCCAGTTACAAAGCAGCGAAACGAGCCAATTGCCTTCCTCGGAGCAGCTTTCAAAGGTTCGCAGCTGGGCTGGACAACCTTTGAGAAGGAAGGTTCGCAATTTTTCAAACGTCCCTGAAGATGGACTACCTGTTACAAGGCCAGGGTCAAAGTCATATCTATACGTACCACCGCAGTATTCTCTTTGTCTTTGCCCCCCTCGCGCTGGAACCAGCCAGCCCTCGGAAGACACATTGTGTCAAAGGTGCAACGCTGGGCACTGTATTTTTCCCGGTTTCCGTATATCATAGAGCAAGTGGACGGTGTGGACAACGTCTGTGCTGACATTCTTATCCGGTGGACGCGGGGGTACAGAAATGAACGCGCAAGCCGCCGAGCAGTTTGCAGTATGATTCTGGAGGACGACTCCCAAATGATCCTTGCCGCAGACGAATTCGTGTGGCCTGACATGCACATGATTCGCGCATCACAGCGAAACATCAACAGCGGCCACCCGGACTGTCTTGGTGCGACGGGACAGCGCAGTGGACCAGGAACCAGCGCATATGGATACCAGCCGAGGATCTCGAACTGCAGCTTAAGATATTAGTTGTATCGCATGGCGGTACCATCGGACACCGGGGCATGCATGGCACAAAGAGTGTTGCGAAAGAACATTTCGGTGGCCAACTATTGACAAGGATGTCACTGATTTGGTTCGTGAATGCCTTCATTGCATTGTGACTAGACGTGGGGATGTTGTACCTCGACCATTGGGAACGGCCCTCCATGCTGGCAAATCAAACGAGGTATTAAATATGGACTATCTCTACATGGAAAAAGGTACTGGCAGCGAGAAATATCTGCTCCTCATCCAAGACGACTTGTCGTCATATGTCTGGTTGTGGCCTACTGCTTCTTGTAGCGCAGAGGCGGCAGCCGAGGCTCTAAGTGTGTGGATAGGACGTTTCGGCTCTATAGAATGGCTCGGGACGGACCAAGGAACCCATTTCAAAAATGAGCTCATCACTGAGCTTACCAACGAGGCTCGTGCGAGAAATCATTTTGTCACGGCTTACTGTCCATGGGCAAACGGGAGCATCGAACGGGATTGAAGAGAGGTGCTCAGAGCTTGCAAAGCGCTAATACGCGAGTGGGGACTGAGTGCCAAGGATTGGCCAAACGTGGCCGAATGCGTGCAGAGTGTTTTGAACCACACCCCGCTTGTGCGACTTGGCCTGCGCGATGCGAAGGTCAAGGGGGTGTACCGGACGCCTCTGGAAGCATTCACAGGGCACAGGCCAGTACGACCGCTACTGCGTGCTATGCTCGTTTCGACATATCCCGATGCCGTTTTATGCGAGGAGCTCACGGCGAGGAGGTTAGTTGGCATAGAAACACTCCAACAAGCTGCCGACTCTATGCATCGAGAGCTCCGGGGATTGACCTCCGCCTCGCACAGACGCAGGAAAATTGCACACAACAAACAAACAGGAGTTCAGGCCGTGAATTTCGAAGTGGGGGACTTTGTGTTAGTTCGACGCGCAAACAAAGCGGGTCATAAACTGCAGTTTACTTGGCAAGGGCCTCGTCTAATCAAAGCATCTAAGGCATCCTGGACGCACGAAGTAGAAAACATACTGACGCGGAAGAAGGGGATCGTGCATGTCCGGCGACTTCATCTATATCGAGCTGATATGGATGGAGTAGACATGTCCCCGCGGCTGCTTCAGGCTTCCAACGCCCTAGATGCGCAGTATCAAATTGCTCTCGCCTTTCGAGGCATGCGGGAGAGCTCTAGGCAGGTAGAGGTGCTCGTGGAATGGCAAGGCCTTCCAGACGACAGTGATCACTGTTGGGAACCTCTGCTGACCATATGCAAAGACTTGCCGGGTCTGCTTGAGGACTACCTGCACACAGGCGGTCAGCTTGCTCTCAATCGACGAGCGCTTGCACAAGTGACGAACAAATAGAACTAACTCATCTACGCGAGTCAGTTCTGCAGGCACTGTAGCCACTTTACGCGTGAGCACGGACCACCTCGAGCAGCGACGAAAGCCTCCGGGTTTTCTGTTTGATCGGCAGCTTGACTCACCTCGAAGGCCAACAGAAAGAGCGAGCGAAGAGCGGGAATGTCTCTACGTTTGAAACGAAAGGGCCGGCGAAAGCGCAAAGGAGACCCGCGCTTCAGGCCAAAATCGGCTCCGTGGCCCGAGCCCCTTCCTGTACTGGTTCGGGCATATCGGCGAATCGGAACGACTTCGCCGGCGCAGCTACCGTACAAGTTAGCACATAAGCGCGACGACGCGCGAGTAAAGGCAGCCCTCAAGGATCTTCAACCTCTGAGGCGCGTTGCCGGCCACCTCTTGCACTTTTCCTTGGTACGGCCCTCTTCAACCTCTTGTCCGCTCCTTCTTTCCGCCAGTAGCCACAAAGGGTAGTATTGTGCCAGGACGATTCAGGCTGAACTGAAACTGCCTACTGGCAACCGACGAGTTCAACAAGTTCTTTTTGCAGTGCCTTATCTAAATTATAGGAAACGATAACGGCACCACAGATAACCCCTATTCATAAATAGAATACGTTTAAGTGGTGCGGCAACTATATCAGTAAGGGAGAAGAATATTAGAATAGTGTCATCTTCATTGATGAAAACGTTTCACAACGACGGATCCAATGGTCTCGCGTCTTACGAGCACGACTTGAGGACGAAAGAGAGGAAAATTTATAAAAGACAGTTGGCAGAGTTTTCTGTAATGATATGGGGTGCCATCAGCCTCTAAGGTGTGTCTCCTCTCATTTTTATGGATGGTCGTCAGGATTCAGCGAAGTACGGGGACGTTTTGATAGATGTACTGCTACTGTTCGCGGGTTAGATGTTTTGTGAGGGTCACAATTGGTGATTTCCGCAGGAAATAGCTCTCACTCACACTTTCAATTACACTAGGAATTGGCTCTCAGACCACTCTATCACTACACTGGCAAGGCCTCCGAAATCCCCAGGCATCAATATTATTATAGAGAATGTATGGGGATTTATGGCTAGAACTGTCCACGCCAGAGGTGGGAATTATGTAAATGTAGATGATTTGAAGGTGGATATAGAGGAGGCGTGGTCTACAGTAGCATCAGACTTTTTACTCAAGCTTTACAAAAGCCTACCTCTACGCATGCATGCAGTGATGGATGCTGTCGTCGTTGAGACGAAGTTTTAAAAGCTCTTTGGTGTTTTGTGTCATATAGAATTTCGCGTATTTATGGCTCTTGGGCGACGATTTTATCGGCGCGTGTTCTTGCCGGACACGTGCCGGTGCGGCACGTGTTACGATAAAAGCACATGTTCACATGTTATTGATGACCGTGTTTATTTTGACTTCCTGCACTGTACTGTAGCGCAGTGCTTTACTGAAGTGGTGGAGGCTCCTTGGTGAGAGGAAAGGGGCATAGGGATAAAAGTAGGGAGAATTGCCAAACCGGGGACATCTATGAAGATTTCGGTCAAACAGTGGACATGGTTTGGAAGGTTAAGCAAAATAGTAGACACATTTTAACAGTGCGCCGTCGTAAACATAGCTTGAAAAGAATACGAGATGATGGACATAGCAAATACAGCGACGTCTTCTTTCAGGTAGAATGCCTAGTGGTCGAGCGCTGGGCTATAATTACAAACGAGTGGACGGTCTGCAGCGAAATGCCGTTCGATGAGACACAATCTAAGGAAATTGGAGAAGCTTGACGTAGTTTGACATAATATGTTCTCTGTTGGACACAACTTGATCAAACATAGTGATCGATGGACACCTCACTGGAAATATAGAACAGTTGACATCCTAAGAGAAATTGTCCAGATCAGTCGACATTAAAATCAAATCTGTGCGCAAAAGGACCGTCATTCATTCTAGAAGGGGAGCGATCATCACAGCTGGTACTGTAGATATATAACGCTGCCAAGTTCCGGTTCTATTTGTACTACAACACAGTCTGACCCGTCGTTCTCCGTTAACGCGCGCCATTGCGCAGCGGCAACGCAGTCCCGCCGAGGCAACGGCACTGCACGGATACGGCACCATTGTGCCACGGCGAGTCCACGGCGCCGCAATGGTATCATCGCGCCACGCTGCCGTCTTTGCGCCGCCCTTGCCTCGCTCATGCACCATAATATGTGATAGAATCGCGGTAATGATCGCCGCTCCCGCTCCCCGATTCTGCTAGCCAGCTCTCTTGAGTTTATTATATGATAAGGAGCAGTTGCTGATTTCTGACTTGGACAATTTTGCTCACTGTTCTCTACACAGCAGTGAATATCTACAACGTATTCCCCGATGCGACTTCCTGCTGTGTCTTTGATCTCTGAAGCTCATTGAGCAAATTGCGTTTTCAAGGTCTAGGCTGGCTATCGGCCCACGACAGATGACTTTATCTACTGCTGGTATCCTCGAAACGTCTGCATCGAGGACAAGTGTCCTCCATGCTCTCGGAATTGTGACGTCATACGACAGTACAGAAAAATTGAGAAAGAGACTTGTAGCGGAGAGAGAACAGTCATGCGAGGGGGCTTTCGAAAACGTGAAGCTCGAAGACAGGTTCGTTACTGTTCAAATGGACAACTTCGATATTCACCCTTTGCTTAGCGTAAAAGCGTATGGGAAAACATTGCCCATGGCAAGCGGGACGGTATCACAAGGGGTTGTTCAGAGCAGAAAGAGGAGTTGAGTATCTCAAGATACGCCAGCAAGCACCTCTCGGGACCCGGCTGCATTAGACGCATGGAAAGATCCTAAGACTGTGTTCAAGTCACGTGCAGAGTTCGCGTCCTCTTTTTATTCAGATGATGATAAGTCTATCCCTGACGAATTTTCGATGTGGTTTTCGGCGTTGCTTACGAAAACAGAGCAGTTCTTCTTGGGGAGTCGGCGAGATCCGGCACATACCGGTGCGGAAGAAATGCAAAGGAATACAAGCACAAGGGTGTGAATTTCAGAACGTTGCTGTTGTCATGTTTCCAGAAGCACGGAGGTCTAGACAATTCAAATCCCTCATTGTATGATCAGGAAGCAATAATAGTCGATTTAAGCCGCATGGGCGCTGCAGATGCATTAATAATACATGCGAAAATCTCAATGCTCAAAGACTTAATTCGACCAGGAGAGCCAGGGCGACCACGTTAGTCGTTTGTGGTGGAGACCAGCCCACGTTCAAAATGATTGTCAAGTTCTGGCGCAAGTCCTATTTCAAGGCAGAAAGGAATAGGAATGCAGAGTGTCCATATGGAGAGTTGAAGGTACATCAGTGGCTCATACCCTATCCAGGGTTGTTCCATATAGAAAAGCCGAGCCTCTGCCCTTTATGTAAGGACATTCTGTATGGTTTGGGACTGGAGGAAATGGCAACGTATTCAGGGCTATCAAAGAGCCAAGTTGAGAACATTCTCAAACATGTTCATGCTAGGAATAATCGCTCTGTGCTTTTCAACATTTGCGCTGCTATGGTGGTACACGCCTCAGATATCATCTAAGTGGAATGTCCCGATGTTCGGGAAGCTAATGATTCTTTGAGCCAAGCATATAGTTCAAACAATTCAACCAGCGCAGGTACCTCCACTAATTACTTAGTGCCACGACGGATAAGGTGCCCAAGTTGACAGTTGATGTGGGCAGACTCCTTTGGAGACATGTGCAGGACTTCTTCGCTCAAAGACCAAATGGAAACCACATAATCCGTACTGTACTCATGACATGCTTATTACCTACTGTTTGCTTCCACATTTTGTCCCGGATAGGCCATACAGATCCCGTCAACAGCTTCTGGTTAAGACAGAAGAACGTCTTGCACAAATATGGTCACATCAAATATCATGAGCTGGTATCCATACTATAGGTTCTTTCGTGCAATTATGCCAAAAGTGGCCTTTGCAGATTTATTCACTAACAAACCGGGCGCAATGGTGGCTCGAGTTCCATCATTCACTGGTGGTATGGGCTCCCCGTATGACCACAAAGGTTGAGTTTACGTGCACTTGGATGAATTGCAGGAAATGTTTGGTGTTCGTCTGATCAAATCTCTGAACGTCATTATGCTCGCCCATCTGGAAACAGGAGCAGGATGGGTTCTACCAGTTTCAATGGCCAAGATGGTCATTAGAACTGCTACTGCGGCGACTCGTGCGTACGGACGGCCTCGACGGGAGGAAATGAGTGAAGAAGAAAGCAAGCCGTTGCATCGATACGACAGGAATGCAGTGCAATACAACACAGTGAAAGCATTAGTTGAGCTCATGCGAAGGAAGGGGGTTTTAAGATCTGCTCATAGGACAATTGATGAGCTGAGAAACGTCTTCAGGGATGAGCATGAGTACCTCAAGGACGAGAAGACTAAAAGTCGTATTCTGGTTGTTGAGGAGTTTGGAAAGAAGAGCTCAGAACGGCACGCGTCTTCAATATTTCTTGAAGTGTTTGGTTCTCTTTCAATATCTGACATTCAAACTTATTTCAATGGGAAGGGGTTCAACGGGGAATGTACGAAACAGAGCCAAGTTCTAACTGCTGGTTATGTGATGGAGTCGAATAGCTATTCGACTCCATCAGAGAACCAGCAGCATGCATGCTGCTTCTTTCTAGAAAGAACGTCCAACGAAAAACACCGCTACCCACCAAGGATCCTAGAATGCCCCTATCAGACAGAAGGCAAACTTTTCACAGGTTGATGACATCGCTGACACTAGCTGTTAAGATATCTCAATCATTTGTGCAGAATCAAGAAAGGTGAGGTAATACTGTAAGAGAAGTACTTACCTGCGGAATCAAGAAAGATGAGGTAATATTGTAAGAGAGGAGGTAGTCATTATTGTAGCAGGAAACCAAGAAGGACGTCCAACTCCGGATTGCATCAGAACGGGACAGGTGACTACTGCATAATGTAAGGAGGACTCCCCTTACCATGAGCACAAACCTTACACTCAGACCCGTACTTAATAATAGAATTGTAGCTCCATCAGAGATGAGGAAGAACAGACACTACAGAAAACGCAGATACAACCGACAGTAAAGATTCCAAACTGGAAGCTTAGCTTCCAGCACCCTTCCAGACCGGAAGGACTTCCCGCTCGCAATTGACGCTGATCTGCCCCACTGGCGTAGAAGTGCAGGCTGTTAGTCTACCACGAGCTCCCTTCCAGCATCTCTGCGATACTGGATCACTTCGAAGTATACGAGTCCGTCGGCAAACTGGATTATTGATAATTCAAGGAACAAAGACCCTTTGGAACCCATTCCTCCCCCGGACCCACTACTGGCATCAATTAATCGTTTGGTAGGACGCTCAGACGAGCAACATGCTTTAATCGTTGGCATGCGGCACTTTCTGGAATCAGAATTTTCATCAGTTGTCGAAGCAAAAAGCAGCGCACTGGAACTTTTACCACTCCCAATTATTTTGTCCAGCAGTGTCCTCAAGTCTCCAATCATTTTCCAAATCCTCCGCCAAGTACTGCGAAAAATTGGCATAACCGTTAAGCAAAAGCATGGACTCCTCGTTTCACAAGCAGTTTCTGAAGCGCTGTATCGCGATGACGACAGTATGATTCGAACTGCTCGTGAAGAAATCAAATGCTTCAAGAGCTGCAGAAGTGGTGAAGCACCAGCCATGTCAATGTGAACCCAAGTTTAGTTGCAAGCGATAGAGTGGTTGGTAACAAATTTTCTGCTCACAACGAACAGATGGCTTCTTCCAGGAATGTCGATTGAGCGTCGCGACATTTTTCCGAAAACAGACGGTTCAGCGGTATATTACGAAATTCGCCTAGTCTACCAGAAACCCAAAAAGGCGTATCTTACATACTGTGAACAGAAAACTTTCCCTCGTGCAGATCGTGTTAAATTGGTATCCTTAATTTTAAAGGGACCGGCTCTCGGATTCTGGGAAGAGCACATACAGCCTGACCCACAAATCACTCAAGTGGCATCCGTGTTCAGCATGCTCGAAAAGCAATTCGATTCGCCGGCACATCAACGCCAAATTGAGGCAATGACTGTAAGTATGAACATAAAAGATATACGAACGAAGGAGTCATTCTCGCGCGTAGCTTCATTAGGTACACTCTATCATGAGGTCAGTCGTCTGAACGAACAGTTCGCGAAGGAAAAGAGAGGCGAAGTTTCATAATTAATACACTTATGAAGATTGTAGAGGGATATGTGTGGTCTCGGTCAGCGGAGGAGGACGTCATGCAAGAGAAACTTAAGTACCAAGACCTATACACTAAGCTCTCAACATCTCTGGTTATTGGGAAAACGAAGTAAGGCGTGGAGGCAATGACCCTGAGACATCTGACGATTTGCGAACGGCTCAGAGCTCAAGTTTTATTAGATATGGCGCGCAATACGCATACTCGAAGCAAGGAGGCAGGAATATTCGCTTCGGGATTATGCAGCCATTTCGTGTCCCATTCGTTCTCCCATTATGAGAACCGCTCAATCGACAAGCGGACCCGTTTTTGCGAAAAGTGATAGAGATCGAAAAAGCTACATGACCAAAGTACAGTGTTTTAAGTGCCGGGGATTCGGACATTATAGAAGCGACTGCAGGGAACTGAGTGGAGGAAACCTTGCTGAAACCGCGAGATCTAGGATGAGAAAAATTAGAGGAAGTCCCAACACAGCAGCTGCACAGGTACTGTATGACCTTGTCGTTGATGAACAAGAATATTTCAGCCCCAGCAACAGTGAAGAGTGCATTAGCGAGGACGACCCCAATCTTTTTGAAAAACTTCTCCTGTCCAATCTCGAACTTAAACAGGAGCTCCACGTCAGCACAGAAAGCATAAGGGACGCAGCACTTGGAAATAATTTTGCAGGTGAGGACGAATTGGCTTAGGCGAATTTTCAAGTGCCAGACAGATCACAAAACATGGCCTTCTGTCTGGCGTCAAACGGCTAAAGGAACCAGACAAGTTTCTAGTAATTGGAGATCCCGTAAAAGGCTGTCGAGTTTCTATACAGAATGTTACGCCCTA
The DNA here is from genome assembly GCF_000350225.1 of Chondrus crispus. Lineage (NCBI taxonomy): Eukaryota > Rhodophyta > Florideophyceae > Gigartinales > Gigartinaceae > Chondrus > Chondrus crispus. Next base: position 13,337 of record NW_005179200.1, read on the forward strand.
ACTCTCAGGAGCACTACAGTACAGCAGTTTGAAGGCGCATGTCTAGATACTGGAGCATATCGTACCGTTGTCGGTCTCTCTCAGCTTCTTCTTTATGAGAAGAAATATGGCGTCACTCTCAAACCTTGACGAGAACCAGCAAACTTTATTTTTGGAGATCATGTATCGCGCTCTCTAGGAGTTGTATTCTTAATTAATACAACGCCCCATGGACCAGTACAAGTTAAAACGCACGTGGTTAAGCCAAATATCCCATTTTTGATTGGCCTGGATGTTCTAGATTATCTCGGATGGAACATATTAACTGTGCAAAACAAATTGCAGTCTGTCTACGACGGATGGCTCATGGACTGTGTAAGAAAAAACGTGCACATATATATTGAATGGGATAAAATCGAGTCCATACACTACTCAGCAGAGACTCTCCGGAAATTGCATCATCAATTCATGCACCCCTCCACCGGAAAATTACTCAATCTGCTTCGTCGGGCTTCTCATGAGAAGCTCTGTAAAAATACCAAAGCAATTTTAGAAGACATTCGCATGGCATGTCATGTCTGTGAGACATACTCGTGTAAGCCTGTGACTTTCAAAGTGCGAATGCCAAACGAAATAATTTTTAACAGAGAAGTGAGACTGGACTTGATGTTCCTGAAAGGGAAACCGGTACTACACGTCGTGAAAAGAGATACGAATTTTTCTGCTGCTCGATTATTACCGTCCCAGTCATTGGAAGCCATTTGGAATACTTTCTTGTATTGTTGGGTTACTGTTTACACAGGCTATCCTCTAAAAATGTTGGCCGATCAGGGAACCGCGTTCTGTAAATCTGAACACTGGCAAAGGAAATGTGAAGAGGCAGAGATTACACTGCGTCATACAGGAGTGGAGTCACTAACTCCCTGGGAAGCGGCGAAACGTATCATGCTCTTTTAGACGCATTTACCACAAGGTTTCCATGTCGAATCCGAATTTCTCAGCACCATTATGTCTATCTCTGGCAGTGAAGGCAATTAATGATACAGAAAGTCCAAGTGGATTGGTCCCCTCACTTTTGCTTTTCGGGACATTACCAAGGCTTCCTAGTGTCTATTCGACACCAATTTTTCCTCATTTGAGGCCTCGTTTTCCTCATATGAGGCATGCTAGCATAAGTGCTAATGCACCGCCTCAAATACCACCGTGGTCTGCGTGTCCCCTTCACAACTAAACGAAGATGAGAAGATGAGAATTCCGACAAACATAACTGTGCAGAAGTAGCCAGTCCTGTGCGCTGTCGGCGACGACGCGGTGAGATACTTTTATTGATTGTGCTCAGCTTCCATGTGTTTCATAAAGCAGAAACGGCCTGTCTGGCTGTGGCAAATAAAACACTCCAAGTTGGCCTTATCACGACAGCCGGAGCATAATAACTTCGACTTAAACTGTTGGCACACAGCGCAACGTCCGTGAAAAACTGCGTTTGTCAACTCACCCAGACAGGTTCTTCTACGCTTGGTCGGCGAAAGGTGCTCCTTGATTCCACTGGTCGGAACATAGCAGCCATCGTCGATGGAACTCTCACTTGTAACCCTTCGAAAAGTGGAAGGTCCAAACTTATTATCAATCAGACCCTCAGCCAACTTCTCGTAGAAAACGTGCTGTGGCATAAACCCCTTTGTCCCTCTCCCACCTTTGTAGACTAGCCAGGAGTCCACTATACAAACCGAGAGCAATGTCAAATTAACCCGTTTATCCCAATCCTTGACTTGAATTTTTCTTTCCATCGCCAAGTCATCTTGGCGGCAGCGGTTATGCCTGTCAATAGCCGGACATGCACTGTAGTACTGCTCAACGAGCTGCGGCTGGTTCACTCTGATGGTGACTCGAGAGGGCCCGTCCTCCTGTTGCTGCCATCTGATCCTCTCATACGGCTTACCTGGTCTCATCGATGCAGCAGTGGATACAAAGTATCTTCGAGCCCTATCAACCCAGCACACGGCCAATAGAGAGGTACCTGTTGGTTTGATGGTCGTGTGAAGGCAAACTTCGTCCCCACGTCCACTCAACTCAACACGCCCTAAATATGACATGGGGAAACGTCTCGTAGCAGTCTTAATAACACCAGTAAATCTCAACCCAACTTGCATGAGCTTTTCCGCCGTTTGCACTGACGCAAAATAAGAATCCGCAATAACGACCCTTTTAGATCCCGCCCAAGGTTCCACCAATCGCTTGATAACGACTGTGCCGTGATTCATATCGCCTTCGAATGTTTTCGAAGTTGTGTCCTCTGCAGACATCACAAATTCCATACGCAACATAATTCCGCTTGTGCCACAAGCAGTGTTTTGAATTTCACATCCTGCTTCAGGTTTTCGGTCTATAGCGACGTAATGGGGGAGCCCAATGTCAATCCAACTACCTCCCAACCCATACCAACGCGATATGGACTCATCAACGCACAGCACTTCGGACGGAGTGACAGTTTTAATTCTGTGATTGTTGATGGCTTCCACAAAATCAGAGACCATACCCCACCGGTCATTTGACGATCCATTGCTGCTGTTTCTGATTGGACCACTGCTGAATTTCGTATGCACAAAAAGGGCATCAAAACGCCTCCTTGGCATAATATTTCCAAAATTAGGGATCGGAACGTAATTGGTGGCGGGTTTGGTCGCCCATAAGAAGCGTCGAGAGCCACTAAATTCAAATCTTGTCATCAGCACAAGCACACCAAAAATCTCAGAATTTCAGATACAGTTGTGTGCTTGTGTCCGTTCTCCTCCAAACTTTTGGAGGTCATGTTGACAATAGCTGGCATGTACGCCATAGGAAACATCATCAAGAAATAGTCTATTGGTTTTCTCTCTCGCCACTCGCTTCCCTTTGAAACCATAGACCCGTCTGAGCATTTTACCTCCCAGCGCTTGCAGCGTACCATTCCATTGATGTGATCATCGTCATTGTAGGATTTCCAAACCTGGCCGTTTGCGGTAATCTCACAATCACTGGTACAGACAGGACTTCGTTGTGTTGAGCAATCATATTATTATCTACCGGGAGCGGTTCGTCACACACTGAGAGTGGTAAAATACCCGCCGAATCTGCAGTGTCTTCGGCAAATTCATTGATGTCATCGGTCTCGTGACGCCCATGATGCAACATATCTCCATTTGTGTCTCGAGGGTGGGGCGCGCCTGGACGCACGTGACGCATGAGCACACTTTTGATAGTCTCTCCCGATGCCACCTCCCAATGCGCCCTAATAAATGTCTGTGTCTTGACTTTTGGACTTTTTTTTCAGTACAGATGACAATGCCTTTGAGCTCCTTGGAATTCCATTGCGACCCGTACATCTGCCGGCACGGTAAACGTTCCAAAACGTGTCTAGCTTTGGCATGGACAATGGAATTGGGAACGAGTCGCAAGTCTGGAAGGGCCATGGGGTGGAAAAGAAGTGGCTTTGATAAATGAGCTTTTGACTGTTGACACTACTAAAATGGCTTGCAGGAAGGTTACATGTCTTTTATACGTGATTTTCTTGCCTGGCCCTCTTTGCAAGGTCGCAGTGGATTTGTTTGGATGTATCGGTATCGGTTTCCCGCCAACATGGAAAAGGCGGGACGCGTGTTAACACTGTCCTCATATGAGGCACCAGTCCTCATATGAGGACAGATGTCGAATAGACACTAGAGATCATTCTGACAAATCATCCCTTAAATCTCACGCAACCTACAAAGAAAAAATGAATGCTCTTGCCCCGGCTCGGAAAGAATTCGAAACAATCATCACAAAAAGTCGCATCGACTTGGCTATCCGAAAGAAAATACCCCCTCGGCAAAGCATAAATTTCACCCCGAGGAGATGGTTTATGTCTAGCGGGAACGAAAGCGGAAACGGGAAGGACCATTTAGAATGTCTAGAGTTTATCACGACAAGTCCGTGATACTGGAAATCTCGAACATTTGCACCAGCAGTTTAACGTTTCCCAAATTAAGCATGCCATAACAGATACCAATACCGAATCCTCCCAACCTCACGTGAAAAAAAGGCAGCTTTCTCAAATTAATCCGGATCACGAGCTGAGACGCAGTGCAAGGGTGAGAAAAGAAACCGATAGATGCGTTCCAACATTTTTAGTGAGAGACGCTGTTCGAGGAAGCGGCATATTGTATACAGAGGTATTTATCCCACGCGATCCGAGAGGCGGAAAATTTGAAGAAGCAAAGTTGAAGGAACTCACGGGGCTCATCGAGAAGGGCAGGTTTAAAATTGTTCTGCGAGAAGAGGCAGGCAAAAGACCAAATATAATTCCTACTCATTTTATCCTTGGCATCAAGCACTGAGATAACGGTACCGAGCTTCTAAAAGCCCGGTTCGTTCTTGGTGGTCACCGCGATGGGGAAAGCCCGTCCTGGTTCACAACTCAACGACACTACGCCATCACTCAGTTCGAATTTTGGTTGCTCTTGCCGCAATTTTTGGGTTCAAACTATAGTCCTCGGATGTCAACCAAGTTTGCCTACAAGCTGCAGAGAATTTACAACGCAAGATTTTTATAAAGCTGGACATTTTGCAGTTGTTCTCAAATGAGTTAGTACAAATAATTAAGCCCTTGTATAGGCTAACAGAATCAGGAGACTACTGGGGAGAAACAAGCAAAGACCATCACACAAAAGATCTCAAAATGGAAGCCACCGATGGAGACCTTTCCCTATTTTTAAGAGAACTGGAAATCGACTTGTTGGTCTATCCGGAAATTATGTTGATGATTTTCTCCAGGCTGGTAATGCCGAATTCAAAAAGCAGTCCACAGCTACCACCGCAGAACGTTTTGATACCAAGGAAATACAAACACCACCGCTGACCTTCACCGGCGTCGCACTATCACAAGAAGGAGACAAACGCTGCTTATCTCAAAACAAGTATATTTCTCGTCTGAGGAGGCTATCAATGGACGATGGATTTGCCCAGTACACATCCTTGAGAGCCAAACTTTTGTAGATAGTTCACTCACGTCCTGGTATTGCTTGTGCGGTGTCCATGGTGACCCAGATAACGGAAAGTATTTTCTCTAGGGAATCTCCCATTTTAATTAACAAAATTGTAGCACACCTTCACAAAACGCCACACATTAAGCTTTCATACACCAAGCTTGATTTAACTCACTCTTCATTAGCAGATACAACCGACAGTAAAGATTCCAAACTGGAAGCTTAGCTTCCAGCACCCTTCCAGACCGGAAGGACTTCCCGCTGGCAATTGACGCTGATCTGCCCCACTGGCGTAGAAGTGCAGGCTGTTAGTCTACCGCGAGCTCCCTTCCAGCATCCCTGCGATACTGGATCACTAGACTAGCGGAGCATGCGGCGATGGGCGTTTGTGACAATGAAGGTGCGGATAATGCTCGTAAGAGGTGGAATGAATTGCATGCAGCACGATATATGATGTCGCCATTTGCAGATGCGTACAGAGCGTATGACTCTGGTGTCCGTCCTGCTCAGAAAAGTAAGAACTAGAAGCCCTGAACTTCGATATCGTGCGAAATGTCGAGAAGGGCGGCAGAAAGGAAAGTGGAACGAGAAGGAAAAGTGTTTACCGCTATTACGATTACGTCATTCCCCCATATGCGGCTGTAATGGTAGACCTAATGAATCATGTCTGGAGCAGAGGCACTGACGGGCGCAGGGGGAACTCGTTGTTCGCTGTGACATTGCTTAAGCTTAAGCACCTTCTTCGCCCTTGGTTTGTGGGCAACAGAAGTAAGCGTATGAAACTACTACACCTACACATTGACGATCCAGCAAATTTTATCCCTCAGAAGCGGGGAGAACAGACCCGGCGAGATACCACCACAGAAGTGGGGTCGAAGCGTATTACTGTCGAGGAGGAGGATTTGCGGAGTATTCGCTTTCACCTTCCAATCACTGTTCCCTGGGGTACGGAAATTGGGTCGAGAGGGAGCAGGGATACCATCTGCTATCTGCATTTGTTTTGTGCTGGTCTGGCTGCAATCGAGCTTGTCGATGAGAATGATATTGAGGTTTACATATACATGTACGGAGGTTGTTTCTGTTTGAAAGGGAGTTGTATCGGGTTGAAGCCAGACGAACTGGTGCCTGAGGTCACTATGCGCAGTGACGAATATGAGGGTACACGCAGCGGAGAGGTCGTTCTGCATAGAAAAATAAGTTGTGAGTCTGATTCGCCTACAACTTACTGACAGACTCCCAGCAGTGACCGATTGCTACGGATACCCAGAACGCATGTTTTAAAAATGTCGAAGCAAAGAGGGTTTGGGATATCCGACTTATCATTCGCTCATGGAGAATCCGAAACTCGCTTCGTGGCCTGCTTTACTAAACATGTTTTACCCATGCCCTATGAGTACAATTGGGTTCAAACTAATGTGATGATTCAACCACGACAGACAGGATTTGAAAACCAAGTGACTTGCGAATGTACCATATTGTCCAAAGACTCCAATGTGACCATGATTCTTGCTCTTGCGCAATATTTGTATGGGAAGGGACTTCGACACGTCCTTGGTGAGAAATTAATAGAGATTGATAGTGTCATTGACAACCTTCGCAGTTCCAATATGTGCGCAAGTATCTTGAGTTGTGCCTATGTGTTGGCGGGCTGTGACTTTACTGCTGGTTCTACGGGGTTACGCACGAAAATTACTTTCGTGAGTATGCAGACAAAATTATTTTCTCGGAGCTCTTAGTGGAGCATCTGTACCTGACACTTTCGAGTTGATAACGCTTTTGGCTTACTTGGAGAAGGCGGGAATTACGAGACTGGTCCCATTTTGTAGGGCAGAAGAGGCTTAGAGCACAATAGAACAGTACCTTCGATGGTGTTTCCGAAGTTAAGAAGCGAATGAAGGTACTGTTTCCCTGTCAGTATGCGGTCGGGACCTCGGACTAGCGGTTGGACATGAGAAGATTCGTAGCGGGCAAAGCTAAGAGCACTTCTGAGCTTATACCACCGAGAGAGCAAATCCAAGTTCAAGCCGCACGAGTTAAGTTCATTGTATTTCAATACTGGTCAAATGCAGACAAGGAAAATGTTTCGTCTGAAATCATGCAGAGTTGCAATGAAGAGAAAGGTTTCACGGAAGAGAGATATATGCTTCCGGAACGTGAGGCAGATGTGAAAGCTTTGTCGAAGCAGATGAAAGTTTTAGTGGCTAAATTTGGGTGCAAAGGACTTTGCAATAGCAACCAATGTTCATATATGAAGCGAGGGGCCAAAAGTGTTGGGTGCGATTGTGAGCCCAGTAGATGTCAGAACAAAGTAACAAGTACCCAGGTGAATGCTGCCGAAACGGAACCTTCAAATGAACAAGATGAGGACATGCAGTCGTCCCAGGAAGTTAATGAAGTGTTAGAGGGGCTAATAACTGAGCAAGGACGACGTAAGGGTTACTGCAATGCGTTCATAACGAGTTAAATGATCTAAGTTTCGATGAAGAAGGTATGCTATGTCTCCTGGACAAATACATATAGGGTACTGCCAATCAGCTAACAAATGCGCAGTCCAAAGTAAACTGCACTCCCAATGTGCACTACTGCAACCCAGATAGAGTAGCACAAACAAATATGGCTACACAGGCACTCCGTAAACAGTCGTAGAACAGATATATCACAAGTAGAAAATACTTTGGGCTGTTTATCGTTCAAGTCAGATTCGTGACGTTGACAGCGGTGATGTGAGTGCCCCATACCGTGGTATGGCGCACTCACATCACCGCTGTCAATACGCAAAAAAGTGCATCTACTTTTGAATATGCCTTGTACGTATGAGTATGCACCGAGCGACATAGTGAACACCACAAAAAGCTTTTATGCCACAGATGCAACTATGGCACCTCCAGTTACCACCAAAATCACAACCTTCTTACTGCGCTCTTGTGATACGAAGTGTGCAAAAAAATTGGCAATAGGGAAAAACAACACAACTAATGTGTAGGGTTAGTCACATAGATTCCGTTTTGCTGGTTTGGAGCATCACAGAAGGTACGAGACTCGAGAAATGATCAAAGATGTGAAGATCAAGGGCTGAAAAGGGAGCGGCGGGCTGTAGTGAAGGTAGAGCGCAATGGTCAACAAAAGCCGCAACAAATGCCAAAAGAAATCGATTTTACATTCGCCCCAAACTAACTAGAAATCGTGATTTCCAAATAAGTCAAAAATTCGACATAAGCTCATGGACTGTCATCGAGGTCAACTTCGAGGTCGGAGACGGTTTCAACCGGAGGGCGTTCGACAGTTTCATACTCTTGATGTAGTATGGTACCATGGCGCCAGCCACCGAGACGGCGAGCTGATACGAAGATGCTCTTCAAACCGCTGCGAACGGCCATGGAGAGTGACCCCGGCAGACACACGAAAGTAGAGACGTCGACGACGACAAAGAAGCAGCCGTGCGCCTACAGGGGATCTCGCGGATGAAGACGGTGGGACGTGTCGGCCGGCGTCGTCGCTGCAGGCCATGTATAGGTATCCGCTTGCGGCGCACGATAAGCCGTGTCAACTGATTGGCTAAAAATACAGAATATGTGTCACCCATATACCCATGTGAGTGAAAGACCTTGAAAATTCAGGAAGGGGTCAGTTATAAAACCGGTACCGAGGACATTCAAGGAAGGCGTGCAAAACACATCAAACCCGATACCGCCGTTTCAGTTCTCCCCAGCGCAAAACTTGCTTCTCCTCCAATATCTCTTCGTCCCGTTATGCTGCCCCAAGATTCTATAGGGATATCGTCTTGCATCCGCGCAGAAATCGCCTGGCGCTCGACAGATAAATCATCATGAAAAGATCATCTTTTGTGCTGCGAACTGTGCGTTAGAAGCGCTTGTTCACGGATTGATCACACGTTTGCCACAAGTGTGTTATGTTAGCAGGTAGTATGACTACCAGTATGTTCGGAGCGAGTCGCACCTATGCAACCAAGCATTTACCGGTCGGGAGCTTTGTCTATCAACAAAAAGCAAAATATGCTCATTTTGAGGGACAGTTTTACGCACATGCTGATTTATGTGCTCGACGACTTTGACAATAACCTCCCTGTCAATCGAACCATGTTAGTCAACACGGGCCCCAGAATTACTTGGAAACCAGTTGCAATCGCACAAGCAGAGCGCAACACCATTCTTATATGAAAAATCAGTTGCATCCAGTGGTTTCATCCCTGATATTATAACATGTTCCCAATGCGATGAGAACAAGAGGAATATCGCCACCAGCCGACACAGCAATTCAGGTTGTCAGATTTTTACCAGGGTATTTGATTCCCCTGTAATCGCCGTTGATTACCGTTTGGCGACGCGAAACATTTTTTCTTATGTCCGTACTCGTGGCAAACCGCGGATTAGTCCCAGTTCCAGACTTTGTGTGGGCCAGAAGAACCATCGGTAAACGTTTTTTGAAGTTGCTGGAGCCCATCACGCAGAGTACGTATGTGTGAAATAGCTGCAAGCGTAGCCCTTGACACCTTTTCAACCATGCAAAAAATTATTTTCTGTGACGGGCTCCGTGTAGTGCAATGTGCCTGGCAGGCCGCGAACACAGTCCGATGGTCAAACAAAAAGAAGAAAACAACAACGACTGCCGATGGCACGCGCTACGGAGCGTTCGAGACTCCCTTTCCCCTTGTGTGGGCTTGCGGCCCACGGTAGCTCAACTCCGACGGGGGGGTAAGGAAAGATGCCCGGCCCGGGAGGAAAATGGTGGTAGAGACTTGTGAAGACTTGAGCGCTCGGCGAGTGCGGGTTGGGCTTGTCTACGAGGATGTAACCGCGATTCGCTGGGTTGTAAGGCCAATGCTCGACGAGCGTCTTCAGCACCTTGGGTATAATTCAAGGTCTTCGACGGGGGCTTGTTCAGCACTACCCGACGGGATCGTAATTGTGTAGCAGCGCTACTACCGACGTGTTGCCCGATGGCTAGAAACACCCTCACCAGCGCGATCGCAATCGCGGTAGGTGGTACCAACTCTGTCTTATACAGTAAGACCTTCGACGGAGGCTTCGTCACAACAGCCTTCCGACGGAACTTGAAACAGCAGCAGCGCTACACGACGTGTTTCCCGATGGCTAAAACACCTACACCGGATCGGTCGCAACCGACTCCAATGGAACCAACACAATTAAGGGAAAGATAGAAATAGAAGTAGAGGAATGAATAGGGAAATAAAGGAAAAAGAAAAGGGAACCCCCGAGCGCAAAGGATGCCGTAGGCTTAGGTAAAAGGGAGCGCCTTGGTAGAGACGGACTTCGACCAAGGCGACATTCAACTCTGGCAACTCGGGTTACCTTTACTGACTTGGTGGTCAGAGGGCTAAGGTATATATCGCCCCGCCGGAGCCACTACAGTAGCTCGCGGCGCTAGATCCTAGATCTAATCTAGTGTCAGCAAAATTAATGCCAACTAATTAAACTAAATAAAATAAAATAATTAAAAATTAAAACTGTGCAGTTATTCACACGTGTGTCCCCCAATCCGGACTACTTTTCATATCCAAATATTTTCCTTTCTTTTCACCCCCCTTTTCAGGTGCGTATTGCACTACACTCCGAAGGACCATATCGCGTTGGATGAGGGCCCGCCACGTGATTACGGTTTATGGCAATCTTCCGTTTTTTCTCTGCACGCTCTTCATTAGTACACAGTTGACGACAAATCCTCCTTCTGTCGCTTCTAATGTCCGCGGGACACGGCGAGACGCTCTTCAGCCTCCGATGGAATATGGCACCGCTGGGAAAAGTGGGATTCAGGATCCGGTGGTTTCTCAAGTCCTTCTTCGTCCCGATGCGATAAGCTCTTTCAATGCAGCACACAGTTGAGAGGGAATCGTAGGATTGAGTTGATATTTCTATTACTGAATAACTCCACGGCAAGAGATCGTGCGCTTTCACTCGCCTCCGACGCTCTGCTTTCCTCTTGGCAAGCTTTTTCTTGTGACCAACAGTTTGAGCGCGCATAGAGCGCGGCATATCTGCTCAAGCTGCTCTACGCTCTGTCTATGACAACATACAATCGGAGAGAAAGTGAAAATGAGTGTGAGGTGGAAGCGGGGTTGCGCTCCAAGAAGATTGTTGGGTTTGAGGGCGGTAGGGCGCTAGAGAAAGTTTTTAGAATTGACTGCTTTTCATAAATGAGCTGCCCAGAAAGTTACTGCAGTCTACGCAGATAATCTGCTTCAGGGCGGGGAGTTCCAGTTGAAAGGCCCACATGCGAAATTTGAGGAAACAGGTAATGACATGCATAGGTATGATAACTTATAATTCGCGATGCTCAGGTAATTACTTGTAACACGGCGTGCGGGAAGTGTCTCTCCTGGACCACTACTGATGAATTAAGCCTGCCAGAAGTTAAAGAGGTGCCATCAAACTTTCATCATGTGCAATGAACACTTTTCAAAAATTTCATTTTGAAATAATCTCACAAAAGTCCTCACTTCAAGGTTTACGCATGGGGAAATTTCTGCAATTAGAGAGATTACGGATTTTCGAAATTCGTATAAATTCTCGTTTATCATATGAGAGGCCCTGCTGAACATTAACGCGAACTTTCTAGACGGATTTTTAATACGGAATACTAATATATAAATGTTGTCAATACTCACCACTCTTACCACCCTCTCTTACTCGTGTGCTTCATTTGTAACATGCCACAGTCCGAAGTCAACCTTGCAGCTGCGAGGCGACCCAAATCTTCCAAACAACGAAGATTTTTCTATCATGATGCCGCTGGCGGCCCCGCTACCGTACAAATGAAAGCAGCCAAGAAGCTGCGTCGGACAAGAGTAAACATCCGCCTTTTTCAGCGGCGATCAAGGCTCATCACCTTGACATTTATCAACTTTAACATTTCCTCAAACGAGGCTTGTCTTAGAGAATACAGATTCCCGGTCAAGTATATAGCAAAGGTGGCGGGTGGCATTGGTTGGAATGGGGGCGCACGAAACGAAATTCGTATTAAATTCGTATTACTGTGAACCTCTCCCGCCCTGTTTTATAGTGCAAGGCCGTCTAGCGTCACTTTGCAGATAGCAATATGTGGAACTTGTCTTTTCCATGCGGGATTCAGCTCGCAGTGAAGTATTCTCGGAATCACTACAATTTTTCATAACGAAAAGCACTTTTTGCTTACACCTCTACGGACGAATCTTCCCAGTGCGCGTGCCGGGTTATGTGCCAAACGAATAAAAGAGGCTGACACCCCTTTGAAATGGTGTGTTGGTTTCATCGATTGCATTAAAAATAAGAATGACCAGGCCAGGAGGAAGAGGTCATATGCGACGCAGATGCTACTCTGGACATAAGCGCATGCACTGCCATATCTACCACACGATCAGACCACCTGATGGGCTCATAATCCACCAATTTGTTCCAGAAGTTGGACATAGGCACGACTTAACGTTGCAAAGACACAGCAACATAGAGACTCCTCTGCGAAACTTTTATTATACGGCAGACATTTTTACATATATGGCGATGCAGCGTACGTGCTCCGGCCGTGGTTACAAGTCGGGTTCAACCGTTTAAACGCTTCATAATCGCATTCGTCTTATAATGCAAGAATGAGGGCTGTTAGTGAAACTGTAGAGTGGAACTACGAAGATCTCAAACAAATGTAGAGTGGCAACGATTAAGCCCGTTTACTCAAAGTACGCAATGCGCCTATTGAAATTCTTCGTCAGGAATGTGGTCTTCTACTTAACTGTAAAATATGCTTGAGGAGCGGCGGACAGATCAGGTGCTACTTCAAATGTCCTGTCCCGTTTTTGGCGGTATATATAAGTGCGTAGCGGCGAACTACGAATCTAAAGTCCCCGGGGGCGCTTGGTTGAGCTTACCAGGCCTTGCACCAACGGGACTTTATACGCAACACGGAGCGCAGAGCACGGGAATGAAGCACGTCTAACTTGGCGATCTTGCTCACCAGAACAGACAAAACGTCTATGCGTTTTCCACGCTCGTTCATGACCTGCTCGCGTTCTTTGATCTCCACTGATGCCCTCTTTTCGTTTAAATGTAGTCGGCTGTACGCAGCGTCTTGTGTCTCCTTTAAACGAATCTCATCCCACCTCACCCACTTCTCGTCCAAACTGAATCGCCGCTCATCCGTATCCAGTCTTCCCTTTTCAGCCTCGCTACATAGTTTCATGTTCTCCGTCAAGATTTTCTTGCTCTCATCATCAGAGTCACGGATAGACATCGACCTCTGCCATTTACGATCTCTTTCAGATCCACTCGGGGACACCCGTGGCGACCCGGACCCGGCTTTTGCTACAGTATAATTCACAGATTCTCCACAAAGCGCCATCTCGGCGCAATGTAGCATTCTAAGTACGCTCTCCTGCCTTCAGCTACTTCTCCCTTTCAGAGTTTTTATTGCGCTCTTCCTTGTTCTCCTCTGGTTTCTCATACATTTCCAATACGATGTCGTCTAGCAGCGTCTCTTCTTCACCGTAAACCTCTACTACGCTGGACGCTGCAAGGTTTTCTTGGACAGCCTCCCTCAGCTGCGAAACTATCATTTTAAACCGACCTTTAAGCGTCTTTTGGAAAGAGTGGTCCCGTCCGCCAATCATAATGGCCGGAGGCGCCCAAAAAACTGCTTTCGCAATCCATCGAACAAAGCTTCTTTCTTTCTCTGCGCAGCCAAGTGAGCGTAACTGCAAGAAATGGATTGAAGAAGAAGAATATCAGCTGCATCGGGTAAGCAGAAGCGCTTCGGTTTTGTCGCGGCGGGAGACGGAGCGAACGTAGGAATTGAGGCACATCCATTTGAACGTGTACTAGCCGTGTGAAACGAGGTCGGGGACGGAGGTTCACCTGCAGAAATTTGTTTGGAGAGGCGGGTTAGGCTCAGGTATAATGCTTGAGATGAGCGTGTGATGTGAATTGGTTGTATCTATTCATGTACTTTTAAATGGCACGAACGCTACGCCTTCAAAGTGAGCAATTAGAGAGGAGATACATTATCGACCAAAAGTTTTAATTTCGTAAAGTCAGCCCACAAAACCAGATCTGTCTCGTACAAATTTGCAAAATCTCGTACAATTGGAACAGTTGTTCTTCCGGCCCGAATTTGTCAGACATTTATACGAGATTTCAGACTCCGTAATCTCTCTACTGTCATGAGGAATTGCTCATGACCAGTGCAGAAATCTGTATCGAAATTTAATTGTGAAAATCTATAAGCGAATTTACAATAAGAAAGCTGTGAGCAATTTATGAAGCCATTCTGCAGTCGTACCAGACCAGATTGCCCATACGAAAATCCAGTACACTTGATCACGGTAATAAACGGGTACCGGAGAAAGTATGAACCTGGCTTTTAGAGGCCGTAATAGTAAATAGTCCCGTCCTGATTATTTATGAATTTATACTACTTACCGTTGGGAGCCTAAATAACTGATACCACACTATTTCACCCGTGCAAAAAATCTAGATTAGTTGACAATCTGAGATAAGGACAACCTGCCATGCCATTGGCTTACCATTGAAATGATTGCGGTGTTTCGCGATGATCGCTTGTAGGAGTGGACACAGTCGTTCGTCCTCCCACTGCCCGTTCCAATTCAAAGACATCCCAATCCGTGTCAACGCCTTTCTTGCCTATGTTAGACCAGCTTTGTCGCGCTGCTCCTTGACATCCCGCAATGCGTCAGCGACCGGCTGCAAAGAGAACCGTTTGCCTCAAAATTTCAGCTTTGCATTGGTTCCTTCACCGTTCCCCATCCAATCCCCTTGTGTAGTTTCACCACTTTATGTGCATCCGGCCTGTTTCTCCATGCGTCCTTAAGTTGAGATATTACAAACGAATCAGCAAGTTGCACTGGATCCGTGGCATTCGCCGGAGCTTTGTCACCACAGTTGCAGTGCATAAAGGCTTTTATTTACTGCTTGATTTGCAGTCTGCGCCGAGCATTTTTCTACAAAGAACGTCCGATTGAAGCTATAGATCTTTCTCCTCATTGCTTTCGACTCTGCAAGCCACTCAACGAACACAGCAGCATCCATCCGTCCCTTTCGACCTGAGTGATAGCAAGCACAGGCTGCATCGTCCGGTACACCTCGTATCGAATGAGAGCAGTTCGTATTCTGAAAGATTGGCATCGACACCTCTATCCTTGCATGAATACCTCCCGTTACTCTTATCGCCATGATTATCTATTTATTGTCGGAAACAACATTTGCACATTTCACGGACTCCGGGCCACTTAACCCAAGCGTTATCCCTTTCTCTATATTTGGCACAAAGTGCGTTTCGTCCGCGTTTTCGACAAAATAAACGCCTAGATTCTCAGCCTCGAATCCCAGCCTCAAAGTCCCAAGATAAGACACCTCCTTCTCTTCTATGAACAATTCTAGTTGGGGCTTACGAATAAGTTACCAGCCTGGCGTCTTATGACCAATTCATGGGCATCCATGAACGTCTGAAACCATGTTATTATAATACGTTCAGCGATTGGGGCTCCTTTGACAAGCTTCGTTTAGTTAAAAGAAGAGCCAGCACCTGACGTTTCGATATATATTTTTGTGACACAGCCCAAGAAGGACGGACTGATCCTCACAATCATCTAGTGCAGCCAATCAAACTCTAACTTGAGAGCTACATATATATATTTAACCCACTGTTCTCTCTTTCGACCACGTTCGGTGAGAGCCTTAGTGTTCTTCCATTTTCGGCCCCTGACTCTCCGTGAGAGCTACATATACATCTTTAACCCACTGTTCTCTCTTTCGACCACGTTCGGTGAGAGCCTTAATGTTCTTCCATTTTCGGTCCCTGACTCTCCGTTGACGACATATTACCAAGCAGACGCTCGGCAACAGATAGACTGATGTACTTGAATATGTTTTCCACCAAAAAGAAATTTTGCTGTGACTGGATTTGTAACTGTCTGGGAACACATGGGGGAACTTGCGCAAATCTATAGCCGGAAGATACTGTTGCCCTGATTCAATGGCTTAGGACGGCATCCATTGATTCACAGTTCTGCGCTGGCTGATTGTGGAAATCATATATCATTTTTGGCTTTGGGATATGGCATTTTCTCGGTCGGGGATCGCAAAGCCACTGGACTGGCAATGGGTTCTGACGTTTGCCTCGGGGACACTCGAGATGCTGCTGCTATGGCGGCCGACAAGGACCGTTCAAGGGGTACCTGGGTAGGCATGTCGTTAGCTGGAGGTGGTCAGGGTGTGTACCTCTTGAGGGACAGGGAAAGATCAGTGGCGAAAGGGAGGGGATCGGTTGTAGATGGAAAAGCAAGTTTGTTGTTTGGTATGTCCGGGTGGAGACCACCACATGTGATCAAAAAATATGGACGGGAAAGTGCACATTAAGCGGTTGTAGCAATGTAAAAATTCACGTTTTATTATCCGATAGCCACGTCCCGTGACACAGGGACCTCTATGTGAAACAGGGAGGCATAGAGGATTACAGTACTGTATCATGAACTTGGTGGTCCTAGGCAGCAAATAGTCCGGAACGGACCAAATTTCAACCAAGACAAGGGTATCACTACTAATTACCGTTGTCATGTGTACCATTACCAGTGGTAGGGAGCGCGATTGAAGGCAAAAAGGAATCCATATACGGCGAATGCTCTCAGCATTGCATTTTGTACCCTTGTCAAAAGATGTCAGCAACATTCTCCATCGCTTTTCCTATCCTCGACATACATCTCTTTCATCGCTTTAAAGCTTCAAGCCGAACATACCGAATTTAACATGCCTATCTGAGGAAGGAATCCCATTAACATTTCGCAATTTTCCTTCAACCTCAATTCCATCAGCGATTCGGAATGCATTATGTACTCTCGCTTCAATAAAGCAATTGTTTCAAGAAAGATATATGCAATGGCGCGGTCGAGTGAGCAGAAACCTACTGTTCCTCGCAGATACTCTGTCTCTCCCATTCCATCTATTTGCATTGTTCTTCGCTGCGTTTGTACACCACCAAAATAAAAAGATATCGAAATAGTCTTTTCAAAGCATACTTCTCACCTTTCCTAATACTTTTGGGGAAGCTATGCAGTACCCACCAGAAGCAAAGATTGAGCTGATGACCGGAACAATCATCCCCTACTTCATTCGAAGTCAGGCGTCAAGATTTGCACACGGCATTTTGGACAAAAGCAGTGGACTTGGAAAATGTATCGGTTTTATTGACAGAAGTGTCATTGGCATCGCCCAGGTAACTGGTTATAAAACTCAGCTGTTTGAATATAACGGAAATAAAAAGAAACATTCTTTGAAATATCAAACAGTCAATATTCCAGATTGCATGATATGTCATGCATATGGTCCCGTAGATGGACTCAGTCACGACTGGGCATTGTACGTCAGAAAAGGTCTGGGTGAGCAGCTTTCTGCTTTGATAAATACGGATGGCAATCGAAACTGCCTCTACGGTGTCTCAGGGTACAGTAGAAGGTGGTTCATGCAAATTCCTTATCTGGGAAGCAAGTTGAGAGTGGAGCAGAGAGCATTCAATAAGGCCATGTCATCACCTCCGATTGCAGTGGAATGGATATTAAAGAAAGTGAAGATGTATTTCTCTACACTGAATCACAAACGCAAGATCAGGGTAACGGAATCTCATGTAGGATCACTTCAATTGGCCCGCATGGTGCTCTGCAATATGGGGGATTTTATCAACCCTCATCAGATGTGGAGGTACTTCAAGTGGAGTCAGCCGACTCTGGAGGACTACATCGAGCATAAGAGCAAGCCCTTGACCTCGCTTCTCGTCCGGCCGCGCGGAACGAAGCCCCGCGCGGCCGGACGAGAAGCGACGAAAAGTTCTGCATGGTGCAGGATGCGAGGCGAGAGGGAGCTCGGGAGTGTTGGTCGGAAAGCGCAACTTTTGTTCAGGAATCAATAGTGGACAGTGGGCTCAGAATTCATGTCTTCAATTCTTGTTAAGGACCTCTATCAGTGACTGGTACTGAGCTACCTCCAGCTCCTGCCTTTACTCTCGGTCTTCACTTACCTCTTCGTGCTCGCGCTCCTCGCGGTCGGACTGGGTGAGCTCGTGTTCATTCTGTGGCCGTTCCCGTTCTAACTCAATTGGTGCAAGGACGGCATCGCCCAGGTTTGAACTGTAAGCCTCCATGTCCATGGAAGGGGCAGCTTGCATAGATCTAGCTTTCGAAATCCTAATCGCGGGTCCGTTTTCCTGCTTCCGAGCCGCTTCCTGAATCTTTCAGATTTCTATTCATTGCGGAGGTGATGAGACCTTCCCAATTCCATCCTTTTCTTCATCGCGCACGCGTTGCGCAGTTTTTTCTCAACCGCTATTGTCGCAGAAACTTCGTCCTATGCTTATTGCGTATCTATAAGCACCTCTTCCAGCCCTTCATCATCTCCTCTGATGCCTGAAATACGACCATCACAGCTAGTGCGCTTGTTAATTGGTCCTGAATGCGCCTGCATCGGTAGCGCACGCCTTTGCAAGACACCTTCTCATGCATCGATGCATTGGCATTGAACTTACCTGCCACTTCTTGGTATTTGCCTCGCGTTTCACCAAACAACGCGAGGTGAGCGCTGGTGGCCGCCACTTCTCGCACGGCCACGAGGTCCTCTTCTGTTGAGAACCGCGACTGCCGTCCGGCCTAGCATTTGCCGGTACCGGCATTATCGACAGCTGCCGTAGGGGAAGAGGAATGCCTGTGCGCATTTGGAGAAGGGAGAAGGTGCAGATGAGGGGTGAGATGAAGAAGACGCTGACTATAGTTGCCGCGAACTGAGAAATCAATTGCTCACAAGAATTTCAGTCAAGGTTTCTCTAACTGCTCACTTTTTCGCAATTATCGTCCCACCGAATATCAGAATTTTAATTATTTACAGGTGTCACATGTGTTACAGAAGTGCGCAATTATTATTGTAGAATTGCTTACACGAAAACTCACTACTGCTGACTAGCTGCTTACAGAGATTCATTCACATCAGCCTTCAATGCATATGGTTCGGAGCTACTTGAACAGTCATCAACCACACCTCCATTAGAACAGTTTTCAGAGCGCCGCTTTGAAGCACAAAGCTAAAATGAGCGTCTTTGGTAACTTTCACCACTCCATTCATCAACTTCCTAAGTCATCTATCACAATTACATCTCCTTTTTGCCCTCCAATCGCTTCGCAAGAACCAAATTCAGCGCTCACAGTCGCTCCTTAAAACAAAACCCAGTCCCATCCTTGTATGACGAATCTGCAAATGGCTAGGATGTGGTATGGTGAAAAAAAGATTCGAGAAGTGATATGTGGACATGTTGCTGATTCACGGGCGCGAATGTGTCCTTTTTGGAATACTAGACGGGCAATTTCGGGATTTTTGGCCACGCAGGTGGGCGATTTGGGGTTCTAGTGGTACAGGAGGGCGATATGGCGTATAGAACAGATATATTTGCTGCTGTGCCCCATCAAGAGGATGCGTTGAAATACAGTCTCGAGTTACATGCCCTTCACTGTGACACAAAGATCACTGATGAGATCGACGCTTTGGGGCATTTGGCCCACTCTCGTATCAGCCCTTTCGGCGTTTACCTGTATTATTCACGGGTTTCGCCAAGGTAGAAGAATGACCTTTTAGGACCCGAAGAGTTTTCCAGGTACAACCCTTCTCTTTGCGTTATATAATTTCATCTAAATCCGTCTGCTAAGGAAGAGAGAAAAAAATTTTTCGTACTGGGCTCTCCATGATGCCGCTAGATGTTTGCATGTAATATAGTTGTACAAGTTTTCACCTCCATGGTAGCAAGGAAATCCAGATCCGCGGTGCGAATACGCGCGACAGTGGAATATATTTTGCGATTGCGGTTTCAAATTGACAATGCGTGCGTGTCGATGCGCCATCTATCTGACTACGTACAATCGCCTCTATTTGTGCGGTTCCATCCATGAGCTCCACAAATAACTGGTCGGCCCGTGATTTCTGGATGAAAGAAGCGAGGTGCTTCTCAATACACGGTGGTACCGAAGTTTTGCAGGACATTGCGGACCCCTGGCGTCTCAGACACCCCGCTCTTTGAGGTACTAAACATGTGGCTATCATATTCTCAGGTTCCACGTTCCTTATATTGTTTCCGTGCGCAGCTATCATCTGACTCTCTGCCCTTTGTCATTGTTGAACTGGGTCTTGAAGATTAAAAAGAAAGGTACAGTTCAGAATGGTCGAACATTCCGAGATAGTTTGCCTGTGCAGTACAGTAGTTCGAACGGATTTCATGAACCATTTCAAAGGTTGGCGCCTGGAGATCCTTTTCACACAGCTGCGGACTAACCGTCTTCTCCGCTCCTCCCAGCCTAGATCCAAAATTTATCTTCACATGTATCGGATCTAAAAACGTACGAGCGAGTTCAAAGCACTCTCTGTATGCCCTTTCTATTGATTATTCTTGATCTCCATTTGTACTGCGAGACATAACATCAACTTGTCGACAGCTGCGTATAAAAGATGCATCACCAAGTTGCAAGACCCTCTGGGCCAACAATACGGCCAAATATTAGCAGGAAAGTGTTGTCATTTCAGTCTTATGGAACTACTTTTAATGTCGTGCCGTACGATTCAGAACCTACGCCATCGCAATG
Organism: Chondrus crispus; assembly: GCF_000350225.1. Lineage (NCBI taxonomy): Eukaryota > Rhodophyta > Florideophyceae > Gigartinales > Gigartinaceae > Chondrus > Chondrus crispus. Next base: position 33,944 of record NW_005179200.1, read on the forward strand.
TGCAGCATCTGTGGCAGAGGTAGTCCTTCCAGTTTTGCATATATGACTAGAAACAGACGGCACTAATACGATTACCCCCATAATACGTTCCGTGCTCGCCCATATCTGAACAATCTACAACGTCGGAAATGAATAAGTCATTGTCAGGAATACTTCACTCTTTTGCATTGACTAAAACCATGACATGATGTCTCCATCCTTTGCTCCTTCATCTCTTATGCGTTAAATATATTGACATTTAATGTGCGCCCAATACACGCCAGAAGCTTCGCCTGGCCGTCCATAGGTGCCATGTTGACAGCTCTTGAGACTGTAAAGTGTCTCATTTACTCACGACCTATGTTTCGATAGCACGTAAAAGACGGCTGCCGCTGATTTATTTATTTTGCTTTTACCACTGCAGCGATTGCCGTGGAGTTCAAATTTGGTATGTTCGACGTTTCCTGGACAATCGCTCTTGCCAATTTTAGTGCAGTATGAGCGGGGGCGCGATACTGCCCAGCACCTGCTCTCCGTCTGGATGATGTACTACATCCAGGAACCAGAAGCTCTTGGCCAAAACACTCATTATCGTGTTTTAAGTGTTTATTCTTCTTCCACTGACCCAATCTAGTGTTTAACTGACAAGTGTACTCAATTGAGGAAAATGTCCTCAATTGAGCACAGTTTTTGGCGCCACACATAGCCAAACACGTAACACCACACCAACTCCAGCTAATCTCATATTCAAGACCGCCTTTTTCTGTAAAACAGACGTCTAAATCACGCCGGAACTTCTACTTAAGGGTAAGTGAAACCTAATAGGGTAGAATAGTGCATCAATTCCAACCCCGACATGACGCGGAACACCAGCCATACGGTCGTTGGATCCGATGTACACGCTACGGCAACTTTCATTCTGGCAGGTGCTGAACCTCAGAAACGTTATGGGTCGCTTTGGGACACAAAGACCCTTGCCAGAGTAGTCGAAAAGGTCCGAAAGGTCAAAGGAAAGACAAAATGCGACAGAGTTTTTGACGCTGCATGGGCTGTAGGTTCAATCAAAGTGCGAAAGTCTCTAGTTCTCCTAAACATCAAGCCCGGTTCCGTTCCTGTTCCAACAGGACCGAACCAACAACCGGATTTGATCAGAAGAGAGCCGAGCCTTCATCGCCAATCCAGACAGCACACACGCCCCCACCCATTGATGTCATACCCCACGATCCTTCCTCGTCACAATTATGCCATTCCATTTGACCACTTGCAACCAATAATGTGCAAAGGAACCTGATGGACGCATTCGAGAATTTTGAGCAAAAGGCAATTCTTCCATGCACCACTAAAAGTCATATCCAGGCACTACGCCTGTCGGTAGATACTGCTGAGGCCGTCGAAGAGTGCTCCCTTGAGTCTCCAATAATCGCCCACGGTTGTCTCTGGGAGAAGCACCCTAGTGATGCAGATATAAATTGTGCATGTGAACCCCTTCACTGGGAAGTGAGAGCATGGGGAAGGAACTGTGTTCGCAGTGACAGTCTCATGATTGAAGAATGGTCTGCTTCAAAAACATTTACTTTGATTTTGTTGTACTCGATGTTTCCAATGAAAAATTTGACACGTATCGTTCGTTTTGCAAGTGATGCATTGCTGGCGAAAATCATTCCCCTTGCACGGAAGGGGAGATATGGAGATTTTCGGCCTATTGATTCTCATCACTCGATACGAGTTTTCAGAGAGAAGGGACTTTTGGGCAAAAAACCAGGGTCTAAATATGTCAAGCGCCCGTACCTCGGTGACATAATGGGACGCACAAGATTTGAGGCGTTGTTTTCGTGTGTAGTGTTCAGTATCCCCCCTGCAGATGCTTACAGTCCTACGTCAACTGAAAAGCGCTGGGGCGTTGTGTCAGACTTTGTCGATGCTTTTAACGAACATATGCAGAAGAATGTTCGTCCAGGCTCTCATCTTTGCGTTGATGAGTCCATGATAAGATGGTATGATTTGGGAGGGGCATGAATTGAGGTAGGTTCACCGCATTATATCAGCTTTGACAGAAAGCCAGAGGACGGGTACGAGGTACAAAATATTGCATGTGGCGATACAGGAATTATTTTGAAGCTTGAGTTGGTTTCTACAGCTGCCGATGTGGCGAAGCGGTCATATGAAGGTTCCGTGAACCATGGCACAGCAGTTCTAAAACGCCTAACAGAGCCCTGGAGACAAAGCAATCGCATTATTTGTGCCGACTCATATTTTGCTTCTGTGGAAGCTGCGCTGGTAATGCTGAATATTGCGTTGAGGGCTATTGGTGTTTTCAAGACAGCAAGACGCGGTTTCCCAATGAAGCATCTGAGCGACATTGAGATGCCTGGAAGAGGAGCTTACAGCACGCTTGTTTCGAAAACGGGACCATAATCCCAGTAGATAATGGCTCTTGTCTGGGTCGATACAAATCGTAGACATTTCGTTTCCACGACATCCTCTACAAAGCCGGGTAAGCCATATGAAAGGATGCGATGGCGACAGAGAGCTCAAGAGCCACGTCGTATTCGTGCTACAGTGAACCAGCCCAAAGTGGTCGAAGAATACTATAATACATGTGCTGCAATCGACCAACATAATAGATGCCCTCAGGATGATCTCCAGTTAGATCGCAAGATAGAAGTCAAGACATGGGACAGAAGGGTTAACCTTGGCATACTTGGGTTTTGTGTCGCCGATAGTTGGAAACTGTACAGGTCCGGGAAAGGTACATCGATTGAACTCAGCCAAAAAGAATTCTATGAGCAACTCGCTGACGCATTACTTGACCATGAATTTGGCAGTACTTCCAGGCACAGGGAAACTGTGGACCTGAAGATGGAGAGGGATTCCCCGGGGAGTCGACGTGCCACTCATTTGACGCCCACGAAGAGGCGTCGAAGCGCAAGAGAAGAACTGACACCCTACAGGGCACAGTGTCGTTGCAGGGGCTGTGTACAGCGCAAATCTTCACAGATTTGCAGCACATGTTTTGGAGAAAATTCTGTGGAGCGCTTCTATTGTCATAGCAAGAGCGGACGCTTCTGTTTTGAAGACCATGTGGAAGCTTGTCATTGAGGTAAGAGAGTGGCAAAGTTTGGTAGATGTTCTGTAGAGCAGTAAACGAACCTCTTTACTTCTTAAGATTGCTGGGTTGGCAACCCAGCTGCATAACGAAATACGTTCTCAACTGAGGACTTGTGTGTTCTCAATTGAGGGAAACATTGTCAGATAGACACTAGGTTGCCAGTTGAATAAAATCACAGCTTCGTAACTTTTTGTGCGGCAACTCATCTGTACCTCGATCGTTTTTGATGAATATTGACCCCTTTATAGTCAGCGAAGTGTGCAGTGTGCGTCCTTTTCAGCTGCTCAAACTTTCATCTAGCATCAAAAGACGTATCGACCTCTGGGTGGACTGATATTAATCAATTTGGTTTCCATATTCAGGCTGCCACTCGCTTTCAACGGAAAGCCGAATTTTCCCTCATTTGAGTCCTTTGTTTGGACACACACCCCTATTGCCTTCTTGTGGACAGAATTGCGGCTTTCGTCCACAATTATTCACACGTGGGTTTCCCAAACCCAGACTACAGTATCTACAATCTCACCTTCCATTGCAGTGCCCGTACGCTACAAGACCATTTAAAAATGAGCTCTACAATGTGCCAGCTTCTCCCAGATGATTTCGGGAAGAAAGGTTTGCGGCTTACATTAAAATCAAGGAATTATAAAGCAATCCAAGTATTGATTATATGGTTATTCGGATGTCCCGGTTGTATCTTATGGGATTCGATGCAGATTACTACTAAATACGAGACTATTTCCATCAGCAATGCAGGTGGAACAGAAACTATCGATGCTATTGGTACCGACTGAGTTGAAGAGGAAGTGTGGTATAACCCCAAACGGAAATCAGATTAGGATCGGATCAGGGACAGTAAGGCAACGAGCTTTACAGCCATGCGCGCACACACGTGTCCTCCGCGTGTACGGGACGCGTACTATACGTGGACTGTCATCCCCGCCGGCTGACAGCGTTACAGTGTCGGTAGACCAGCACTACTGTAGAGTTATGATAAACTACAATGTACATTAAGTATGAGCGGACCGCCGGCGGTGGAGGACGACAAGCAGGGACTTGTCAGGGGATCCTCCACCTTGGTCCGCCCGCTTACCCTCAGGTATTTCCGTCCGTTTTACCTAGGAGTAGCACCGCGCGCGGGTTGAGGACGCGCACAGCACGCCCACGAGCCGGCTACGCCTCCGCCCGTCGGTACTGGATCGTCACCCAGTACCGCTCCGGAACGTTGAGGCGTAGAACCACTCGCGCGTGCGCGTGTCCTCCCCGATCCCGCTCTACCACCGCTACCTCGAGCCCGTGCTCGGTACCGTGGGTGGGCCGTGCTTCTATCTTCTCGCCGATCGGGGTCTTCCCAAACTGTCAGTACTCACCCCCCTCGTCGTTGGGGGTGATTATACTACAGGAAGCAATTCGAAATGCACATGAGGCTCATGGATGGCCTTGTGGAATCTAGAACCAAAGAATTGCTTTTCCAGGACATTTAATACCTCGCATGCTTTCTACATCAGAGCACAGACCATTAAAGAGTTCCTGCTGAGCTATGTCTGGGTACTATTCAGAGGTAGATTGAGTGATATGTAGAATCTGAAAAGAGAATCCGCTTCTGAAACTTGCCATCTGAAACGATGACTTATGGTTACCGCAGATCTCCAGAGAGAACTTCATAGCAGTCGAAGGATCTCCATGTCAAGAGTGGAGGAGCAAGAGGATTTCAAGGGCAATCATATTGGCTATTTAATATTATGTAGCCGTAGGACTACTCAGTTGCGCCATTTCGCTATGTGAACCCTTTCATGCTCTTCTCGGTAAGAGTGGTGGAGCTTTGAGCGAATAAGTGCTCACCACAGAGGTTCATTCCAATATTGGAAATATGCTGAAAATCAAGAAAGCGGCGAAATCTTTTCTTCTCCTGAAGTGTTAGAAAGAAGTTCGCGGCTTGTGTCGTGAATAAGGTACAGATATGGGATTACGAAGCAGCGTTGGAGCGGTGAGAAGGTGAGATGTAGGGTGATAGCAATTACTTCAGATGGACTGCTCAGATGGATTGACGTGAACGTACATGTGCCAGCGGCGACAGGGATGAAGTAGACTCTGACCTGCAAATAGTTCTTCATGAGAGCCTTTTTGCCTAGGTGTTCATTCTTGGGTTGCAGGGTTAAGCCGGCAACGTTGCTCGGGTTATGCTGACAAATTTGTCGCTATCGCGTACTTTTGTTATAGTTTGTAGATGGTGCATTAAAAAGTAGTGAATATTCTTCTCTTACAAAAACTCATTCGCAGGGATAGCTGCAAGATTCTACGGCAGACTCGAAGCTCTGCATCCATGGCGGAAGAAAAAGGACGACAAGTAGAGGCATAGTATGCCGCTGTAGTGCGGTAAAGGGGTCTACGGGAGGGTGGAAAGAAAGGAAACTAATGGGGTATGACAAAGTAGTCCGCAATTGGGGGACACACGTGTTAATATTTGCACAGATTTAATTTTATTTAGTTAAATAGGTGCCATTAATTTAGCTCACCGTATATTAGATTTAGGATGTAGCGCCGGGAGTTACTGTAGTGGCTCCCACTGGCACATATATATCCTAGCCCATTCACCGAAGAGTCAGTAGAGGTAGCCCGAGTTGCCAGAGTTGAATATCGCCTTGGTCGAAGTCCTTCTGTTACAAGACATTCCCTTCGACTTTAGCCTACGTTATTCTTTGCGCTCTGGGGTCCCGTTTTCCTCATCCATATACTTTTTCGATCCTTTTTCCTTTTCTATCTCTATCTCTAATTCTATCTCTATTCTTTCTATATTTTGTTGGTCCCACCGGTTTTGGTTGCAACCGATCCGGTGTAGGTGTTTCAAGCCATTGGGAAACACGTGAGAGTAGCGCTGCCACTGTGTCCTAATTCCATCGGAGTCCGTTGCGACGATGCCCCTGTCGAAGTGCTTACAGCGTTTGCAGAAGACAGTGCTGTTAGACCGTTTGGTGTTTCTTTGTACGTTGGGGCCCATGGCTTCGGGTGAGACTGAGTTGGTGTAAGTGTTTCGGCCATCGAGAAACACGTTGGTGTAGCGCTGCTACTGTGACCTTATCCCGTCGGGCTGCGTTGCGACGCACCCGTCGAAGACCTTGTCCCGTGTTCAAGGTGTCGAAGAAGGTCATTGAGCATTCGCCTTACAACCCAGTGGATCAGGGTAGTCTACCAAGACGCTACCCCCACACTCGTTGAGCACCCGTTCTCGCAAGCCTCTACCACACCGATCCCGGGCCAGGCCTTTCTTTTGCCCCCCGTTGCGATCAGAGCTACTGCGGGCCGCAAACCCGCTCAAACGGAAAGGGAGAGTCGGACGCTCCGTAGAGCTGTGCCATAGGCAGTTGTTGTTCTAGCTGTTGGTGTTGTTTTGTTCGACCGTCAGAACTCGGTCTCCGCCTGATAGGCGCGTTGCACTACAGCGACTGAGAGGTTAGTATGAATTACAAGTTGAGTGCAGATAGTTTAGGAGTCTGGGCCATGTGGGATGCACCGCACTATAAACGTAAAATCCCTGCAAACTACAACCATCCAATCTCTCTCCCCGCGTGTGACATAAATCGAAACGGACCGAATAAACGAGCGAACCCCGTGGCGCGCCGCGCGGATGTGCCGCGAACTTCTGTTGTAAATTGGTGCCCATTTGGAAGGTCGTTCGCGACGGCGGGAAGGCCGTGCATGGTTTTGAGAGACTCGGGGAGACACGGTGTCTGTTCTGCTTTGGGGATGGGTATTGTGGGTGGCGGCGGAACCAGAACGGGATTTCAAACCGTGTCTTGAATGTACGAGGGTGGGGAAAGACATTTGCGATGGGCGCGGGAGAAGTAGGGTAAGACTCACGACACAATTAATTGCAGAGTAAGGGAAGAGGACATGCTGAACGTTAAAAATGAACGGGTGAAGTAGTAAATGCAGCTGTATAGAGATGCCGATATTTTGACAGAGAAAGTAGATGCTTCGTCGCTGGAAGACGTTCTTGCGGAAGTTAAGAACAACTAGATCGTTGACTGAGCTTTGCGGTCAAGTCGTGGTGGGCAATTTAACCGTCGCGCGCTTAATCACCAACTTGTGCTAAATGATCAACCGGGATTTAACATAGTTTTGGAAGTGTAGTAACTGTTCCGCCACCTTTCTCCTTAATAGCAGGGATCGTAACTCTTGTCAAACGGGCGTAGACTACATTTAGTGCCAAAACCAATGCCGTCATTTTCAACGCCCGCACCTGCATAGTACGTATATTGGCAGTTGGAGGCAATCAAATACGCTGGACGCTATTCCCAAGTGAATCCAACACCTCCATCTTGTTACAATACTTTTGCACGCCCTAGTTAGATTATCTTGCCATTTGCAAACCACTGTTTTGTCGCTTTGGATCTCGAATGCTCCTGCAAGCTGCAGCTGGTAATATTTGACCATAATTTCCGGTCGGTCTCACTGAAACACGCAACAAGAAAGCACGGAGATATATTTTGGAAATGTCGAAGTGCACATCTCAACTGCGTCAAAGACCCACCCCAACGCGGGCCAGAAGAGACTTCAGAAATTATTGTAACCTACCGACAGACGTTTAGTCCTATTATGTTACTGTCAAATGAAAAGGGACATGATTGCGGCTTTTGCTAGCGATTTTACTGATCAAAACACACCGTTGACTCTCAAAAACTTCCAACTGCTAATCAGTCAGATTTAAAAGATACTACCATGGGAACATTGTTGCCAATTGCCATTTGCTGTCCGACTACCTTCCATCTGCTGTGTCAAATGCTTTCTAAGACGTCATACAGATTTCAGTATCGAGCCCTTCGGATCAGTAGAACAGGCTCATATCGAAGCTGTCAGACGGCCAATAGTTTGAGAACACATCGCCCGGCGGCACGAAATTGTTAGTCGCTACAGTATTGATGATCAAGTTGTATCCTTATTGTTTATGAGTCCGGGTGTCTTTGGAAAATGGCGAGTAGAGGTCTACGAAAAAGAATCGGCTTCGCAAAAAGTAATTTAGTGTAAACTGTTGCAAAAACAGAAGGAAATTTTAGACTGCGTCACTAGTATTTGTGCTGCAAATTCCCTGGTAAGACATTCAAGCCGCGTGTGGTATACCCAGGAGAACAACCAAACTACCACAGAGATCGTGTTTTAGATTAGACTGTGCATAATGTGTTGCTGCCATGCTACTTCTATCGGCGAGACCCTGTCGGTGCGGACTCTAGCATTTTTGGGCTGGGCTGTTTTCTTGTGGACAGGACCAAAGAGCTACGTGTCCGGGCCAACACCTTCTGTTATTTCCCAATGGCCAAAGTTGTCATATTGAGTATATAATGCTGGAGTATCTGAAGGAAAACGATTTTGTTCTGGTTGGGCTTCCTGCGTACATGTGGTATGTTTGATAGCCCGTCAATGTGACGGGTTTTGGCTTTTTCAAGTCGTTTTACAGCGTGAAACGCATTACCGAGCAATAAGCCAAACGCTTCTTGACGCCTTCGATGTGGCGAAACAAAACGGTATGCACTGTCGTACGCCCTGAAATTGTCCAATGCATGTAGCTGAAGTAAGAAGTGTGGCGGTCGGTACACTCAAGTACGAACCGTTGGTGTTAAGCCCGCTGGAGAAATCCAGTTCCACACAAACTATGGATCAGAATCTGCGTGTTTGCCGAGTTTGGAAGCTGTATTACTGTCTTTTCAGGCGCGGGAGAGAAGCCTGATCCCGGACGCAGACAATGACGAGCAAGATACTACTACAATTTCTTCAATAAAGGGCGCGCGTCTTACTGCGGATATTGTCATTGTGGCCCTGGCAGAGAGAAGGCGGCAGAAACCAAGGCGCAAAGATGACGCCAGAACAAGCAGAACAGGAAGATTTAAGAAAATGAATACCGGTTACATTCTGCTGTTGACCGCCGTCGTCTTGCGCCTCTTGCGCCACCAAGATTATTTTTTTCACTGCTCTTCGCAGAACCAGAGAGAGTAGACGCAATCGGGCTCGTTATCATGGTTCAAGTGCTGACAGTTACTACTATTTCGGTGTCTATGAAACTCTATAGCGAAGATCAAACACGGGCCACGGCGCATACACTCTTACAATTTGTGTTTAGCAATTTGACAATTTGGCAATTCTCATCAACGATACTGTTTGGGAAAATGTAGTAAGCTTGAGGCCTCCTTCAGGTTGCTCGTTAGTAAAAACAACAGCCTCGTTTGTTTTCTGGACTTACTAGTGATACTGATTGAAATTGATTGAGCAAAGCAGTCGATATGTTCATATTTTATTATTACAATTGTGATTGTCGCGCTGCTGTAACGGACAACTTCGTGATTAGGTACGTCACGTTTAAACCGTGAATGGGGGAGAGAACTAATCCGGTTTATAGGGTGCATTGATAGGGTTGGCTGTGGTGATCTCTTGGAGCCGGTCGCACAGGTCGTGCGGGGTGCGAAGGAGGTCATTTTCGGAGAGAAGGGATCGGATTTCTTCAGAGAGACTGTGAAAGATCACTGCAAGGGCGAGGCGTTTCTTGCGCGTGAAGAGGCGGATGTCGGTGGGGTCGGTTGAGGGGGTGGGGTTGGAGTCCAAGCGGCTGTCACAGTCGTTGATAGAGGCTACGAGTACTTGATTGTTGTGCCAGTAGCTGTCGTTGGTGAGGGTGAGTTGTGTGACAGAGATGCGGGGGCTGTCATGGGCCGGGGATGATTCCATGGTGTTGGGATGGTCGGGAGGGGCAGCTGGTGTTGTTGGAGGGAAGTAGGTGAGGGAGAGGAAAGGAGTCTCAGGGGGAGGAATGGTTGGTGTGTGGGGGGAGGGGAATGGATCGGCCGTGGGCCGGTTGCGGTGGTTGTGGAGTGGATGGATCGGCCGTGGGCCGGTTGGGGAAGTGGATGGGCGTGTGAGCGTGTCGGCCTGGGGCCGTTTGGGTGTGATGTGATGATCGGCCGTGGGCCGGTTGGGTGAGGGTGATGGAAAAGGGGATGAAGAGGGTGAGCAGTGGGAGCGGAAAAGGGAAATGGGCTATAACTTGTAGAGGAGACTCAAGACCTTAGTCGTGTTTACTGTGGGAGGAGCGACGGCGGTGTTAAGTACCGCCTAGGAGCTATGTACACGTGTAACATACGACAAGGCTCTACGCTTCGGCGCAGGTAAAGTAAGGTGACGCTTGTCAGTCCTTACAAGGGGGAACCCATGTTTTTGAACAGACCTCCTCAAAATTGAACAAAGCGATAATTTCCAAATTTTAACAACAGCTACAACATTTCATTGCTGTTAACCCTCATTGAGTGATCAAAGCCATCTCAAATGAACCGATAACTTGGCGGCAAATGCAAACAGACAAAAATGGCGCACATTTTCGAATTGAGCGATGCAAATAACCCTTGAAACTTTGGTCTGACCTCCTATCCGATGCCAATAAAATCGTCAGGCCAACTCCGGTCTCAAGGTCGCCACTCCCTCTGTAACGGTCACGAAAATGACCACAGCAAAGCGCATGTCAAAGAAAGAGAAATGCTTTGAAAGAGCACTACTTGCGGTTGACAGGGGCATGGATCGCCGTCGAGCATCCTTCATTGCTCGCATGCCCCTATCAGCGTTCCAGTACAGACTTATGCACAAGGATGGCATTTGCTCACCATGAACTGCACTGACCTCTGGCGAAGAAGAGACCATCGTGACACTTATCAATCGATACTCAGCGAAAGGTTTCCCTCTCAGTAACGAGGATATAGCCGATGCTGTGGAAATCTTAATTTCATCGCTCCCGCAAAGTCGACAACAAAAACTGCCTTTTGTCAACAGCAGGCCGGGAAAAAGTTTTGTATAACTTTCGCAAGCGTCACAGTGACACCATACAGTTCAAACGATACTCTGAAGAAGAGGAAATAAGGTGGAAGTCGTGCAATGCAGAAGTCCGGACGACGCACTTTGCAGCCATTCACAAAATAATTGCAGACAATGGAATAGACTGCCACCACATATGCAACCTCGATGAGACTGGCATGTCCCCGAACCGAGACTGTCTCAAATCTTCACATAAAAAAGCGTACGTTACACGCTTATGCCATCCCGAGAAACGTTCTCCAGAATTTCGGAACATTGATCTTGTAACTATGACGCCAGTTGTCTTTGCAAGTGCGTGTGTTGGGAGGCCATTGTTCGTAGTGAAAGGAAAAAGTATCAAGTTTCGCGTTGTGAAGTCTAACGACCAATTGGTGGTCCAAACAATTGCTGACTGTCTACCGGATGGCAGCCTCGTGACCTGTCGTGATGACGTAGCAGGTGTGGATTCTACCAACTTTGCCGAGTGGTCCAAAGCATTCGTGAAGGATAATGAGTACAAAGTATCACACGGGAATATTGCTGCTCATGAATAGATACCGTAGTCATATGCGTTACAAAACCTTGAGCTTCTTGCACAGCGCAAACGTGATAGCCTATGCCCTCCCAGCGCATACTAGCGGTGTTACTCAACCACTGGATGTTTCCGTATTTGGGTCTTTCAAAAGCAAGTTACGTGACCTTGTTGATGGAATGTCTACAGCTGGTGCGGTCAATGTTTACGATCAATTCGATTTTTTGAAGTTGGTGACAGCGGCGTATGCCAAATATTTTACTCGTTCCAATATGGCCTCTGGTTTTAGCAAGGCCAGCATCTACCCTGCCAATTTGTCCTACGTGTTCGCAGAGCTTACTCCATTATCCTCTATACACTGCGACAAAATCATGAAGGCTGAAGATATCGAGTGCATTCTTGAAACGAAAGAATGCAGCTCCGAAACAATATTGGTCTCCAGCCCGTAGTTATTCGCAATGGATTTTTGGACACTACGGCAGGATTGTGCCTCACTTCGAGCGAGGCTTTGCGCATGGCCAGAAGTAAAGATGCCATTGACATAGCTAAAAAGAGAGAGAAGGAACGCCGAGAAGCGGAAAAGGCTGAACGCGAAGCTGCATTATATGATAAGGTGAAGAGAATGCGACTGGCGCACGACAAAGAAGCCCTTGCATATCGTGTGCGTGAATATGGTGTGAGAACCGTCTTGCCGAGACCGATGAAAGAACGCCGCATGCTTGCAAAGCGCATGGTAGCAGAGAAGAAAGTGCACCGCAGCATAATCATTGCCAGACCTAGTTCAATGTGACCGTCACACGTCATCGCAACCTTTTTTTTGATGACCCCAAGTTTTCCTGATCCACATATTGACTGGTTGCACCAGAGCATCAAACCTTCCATGTCCACCTGTGAGATATTTTTAGGGAAAAATTGCATTTTACTGTAGAGGGAGATTTTATTCTGTAGTCCCAGATTTTATTTGAATTTTAGAGAAGCGCACGCGGACGGCCCGGCGGAATCCGGGCCGGACGCGTGGACGCTTCTGGAAGGAATTTCGTAGAAATAAAAGAGAGAGGGTGACGGGCTCTGCGGGGAAAAAGGGGGGAAGGACACTCGGCCGACCCTCACCACGGAACGGTACGCTCCCCAAAACCGCCTCCCCCATTTCACCGACAACATGGTACTCTTGTGGAGGGCCAACGCAGACACAAGTGCGGGCCCTAACCCTGTTACCTACGATGGGTCGAACGGGTCAGATGTTTCCAAGTTTCTGTTCGTATACGAGAACATCATTATGCGCGGCAGGCCTGACGAGTAGAAGGCAGGAGCTATCCTATGCCACCTGGAGGGTGCCGCGTTCGACTATTACTATGACACGTATAGTCATAATGGGAGTCTGACCGAGGCCGCCAGTAACTGGGACGGTGTGAAGAGGGCCCTGTCTGACCGTTTTGCGGAGACACCGAGGCCAGAAGAAAACATCCAGAAGGCTATGAGTTGCAGACTGGATGGTGGGAACTTGCTTACTTCGATGGATGAAATGGACAAGCTCTACAGGAGGGCTGGCTTCAACGACGAGGCAAAGTACGGCTTGCTTCGCAATGCCGTAATGGCACATTTGGATGTTGCTCAGTTCGCAATCTATCGTTCTCCGACGACGTACGAAGAACTGATGAAGACGGCGAAGGACTTTGCGGCAGGCCGTGACGCCTTCAAGGCGGCGAAAACTGCTGCGCAGTCCGTTGAACCTGTGACGCCCAAGCGTGTATTGATGCGTTCTGATGTGGATCTTCGACAGGACAAGCTGGAGAACAAGGTAGATGCTATCACTAATCAGCTGGCGGAACTGTAACTGATGATGAAGAAACGACAGACGCGAGGGGACAGTGATACGAGTTGGACATGTTCCTATTGCAAGGAACCAGGGCATTCAGCGACTCGTTGTCGTTCCAACCCACACCGTGATACTCGTTGGCCAACTTGTGGGAAGGTTGGACACACGACGGACACTTGCTGGTCCCGCTTTGCTAGAAAGAATGTGGCTCATGCACGTCCTCAAAATAACGCTGGCGCAGGAAGCGCTTATGGCCCCAAAGCAGGCGGTTCTGCCAACGACGCCGGTGACAAGGCCACTAGAGACTCGAAGCAGGTCACGGTCATAACTGAGACCACCAAGGGAAAATTGGTGGCAGCTACGAAACGCAACGCCGAAGGAGAGGCCTTGCCGAAGCAGTCGAAGAACCGTGAAGAAGTTTCGATCCCGACGCTGCTGAATCCCACTCCAGTAGCTCCTAGGGGAACTCTCCCCTGGAATGAGCCGCTGAGAGTGCCGAGAGTGAAGCCTGCACGCCAGAAATAGAAGAATATTTCAAAGAAGGCGGCACTCCAGGAGCACGTCGGCAAGTACAACGTCGTGTCAGAGCTGGCGAATGCGCCGTCTGGTCTAACATTTGGACAACTTGTCCGTGGAGACGCTGAAGGAGCAAGGAAGGAGATGAAGCGCCTTCTATCCAGGAGATTGGGGCGTTCTCGCGGGTTTGCGGGCCACACGGATGTCTTCCCGAGGCGTCTTCGGGTAGTTACTGTTCAAGTTTATGGAACTGATGCTCAAGCACTACTGGGTTCGGGTGCGGTGCCGAACATCATGTCGCCGCACCTCATGAAGAGACTTTCTCTGACGCCAAAGAGTACGAAGAAACACATCCCTGTGGCAGATGGGAAGAGCTCCTCTTGTGTTGGATCACTGCGCCAAGTCCCCGTCTCGTTTGGGGGACTGGTGAGCATGATGGACTTCCTTGTCGTTACGGGAACACCGTACGACGTCATCGTGGGGATGCCGTCGTTAGAGGAGCTCCAAACGTGCATTGACTTGGGGCAACAGCATGTCCAAGTAACTGTGGGTGATGAGACGATTCGACTAAGTCTTGAGATGGATGAAGACCATAAGAAGCCCGGATCCGCTACCGACAGTGAGGAATTCACGTCAGACTCGGGGGCAGTGCTGGCTGACTCGACTGACACGGATGAAGACTTCGTCCTTTCGCTGCGTGAAAGGGTGCCGTTTGAACCAGACCTTGCCTGGGCGGGAGCAGTCACTGAGGACGAAGATCCTCATGCTGGACTTCCGGAACTAGCTGAGAAAGGCTCAGAGTACGAGCCGGCGGATGAGAAAGAGAAAAGAGATGAGAAGGAGGGACTTCTCATGTCTAAGCTGAGCCATATCAGCAGAGAGAACGCCGACCGCATAATGTGTTCTATCAAGAGTATGGGAATAGCTGCATGGTCCTTGGACGACCTCAGGCCGGCAGATGTCCCTGTGTTACATTCGTTTGAGTTAAATGACGACAGGCCCATTTCGCACGCCGTTCGGAGGCTCCCTCCGAGACACAACGCGGTAGTGCGTGAGGAGATCGAGAAGATGCAGAAGGCAGGGATCATTACCCCCTCTGTAGCTCCTTGGTCGTTTCCGGTCGTCATCGCAACGAAGAAGGACCGGAAACCTCGCTTCGGTGTTGACTACCGCGCGCTTAACCGCGTGATGAAGGCCGACAAGTGGCCGTTGCCTAAAATGGAACAGATATTCGACGACCTTGAAGGAAGCAAAGTATTCACTACCCTGGACTTGTTCTCGGGTTATTGGCAAGTGCGGATGGCTTCATGGTGCAAAGAACAGACGACGTTTGTCAGTCGGTACGGGACCTTTCAATTTGAAGTGATGCCATTCGGGCTCATGAACGCTCCTTCAACATTTCAAAGGATGATGGATGGCGTATTCAGAGACCTGCCATTCGTCCGAGTATACCTTGATGACGTGGTCATCTTTTCGAAGTCCTTGGACGTCCATGTTGACCACTTGATTGAAGTGTTCGAGCTGATTGCTCGCAGTGGATTGAAGTTGAAGCTTGTGAAGTGTTCCTTCGCGCAATCACAGACCAGGCTATTGGGGCACGTCATCGGAAAGAAAGGGATTGAGGTGGATCTAGAGAAGACATCGATCATTTGGGACACCCCCGAGCCGCGCACCAAGACGGAGTTACGGAGCTTCCTTGGACTAGCGGGGTATTACCGCTGATTTATCCCTAAGTTCGCAGAAGTCTCTGCATCGTTGCATGCTGCTACTTCTACCAAAGTCGAATTTGAATTTAAGGGAGGGATGCGGACCGCCTTCCAGGAGTTGAAGAAAAGGGTGACGTCTCCTCCGCTGTTGGCGCTTCCGAAGTTGGACGAACCCTTCATGGTCGAGACAGATGCATCCAACGTGGCAGTGGGAGCAGTTCTGTCTCAGAAGAAGGAAGACAAGAAGGTTCACTCGCTACAATACGCCAGGAGGACGATGACGGAGACTGAGAAGAAGTACTCCACCTGTGAGAGAGAAGCATTAGCGGTGATCTTCGCGTTAAAGAAATTTCGGGTGTATTTGCTCTCAACGCAAAAGTTCAAGTTGATTACGGATCACCAAGCGCTTAGTATGCGTTCAAAAAGAAGGACATCCGTGGTAAACTTGCCCGTTGGTTGGATTTCCTGGCGGAGTACGAATTCGAGATATTGTACCGTCCCGGCTCAAAGAATTGTGCCGCTGACTTTCTCTCGCGTCTACGAGAAGACGATGGCAGGCGCGAGGAGGATGAGGGGGACCTGGTATGTGCTGCCGCTTTTGCGAGAGAAAATATACTGGAAGACATGGAACCTCATGTGCAGGACACGTACGGTTATCTCGAAGGCGAAGAGATGGTCGAGCAAGATGCTGCGCAGAGGCGCAGAATCAAGAAGAACTCCAGGCGGTTCCTCGCCTGGAACGGAAGGCTGTTTCGCAGGACGAAGAATGGGATCAGAACAATCCCTTCTCGGGGGACTCGACTGCAGGTATTGCGGTCGCTGCATGACGACATTGGCCACTGGGACGCTACAACTACGAAGCAGTTCGTCCTTGACAGGTACTGGTGGCCGGGAGTTCATGGTGGTATCTACGCCTACGTTCGTGGATGTGAAGGCTGCCAAAAGGCTGCGCCCATCCCGACGTACAAAAGCACGGCGGTGATACCAGTCTCTCAGCTCTTTGAGACATTCTCGATAGACTTTGCGGGACCCCTTCCCAAGACGAAGAACGGAAAACGTTACATCCTGATAGCGGTCGAACATCTGACTGGTTGGCCCCTGGCTTGGGCAACCGAGACCGCTACGTCTGCGGAAGTTGTCAAGTTTGTGAAGGAGGAGATCATCCATTCGTTTGGTCCTCCTCGGAATATAGTCTCAGATAACGCAACATGTTTCAGCGTGACAGCGTTGAAGAACTTTCATGGCACAACAGGGAATTTCATGGAAACCGGTCCTCGCCTATGCTCCCATGCCCAACGGAAAAGCGGAGCGTATGGTTGGGACCATCAAGCGTTCAATTCGGAAGACACTATTAGGTCAGGGCGCCGCTACCTCTAAATGGGAATCGGTGTTGAAACAGATGCTGTACGGGTACCGTCGGCGCCGACTGTGCGACTGGTTCTCCCCATTCGAGTTGATGTATGGAGTTAAGCCGCCCTCGCAACCCCAGACCGAGTCGAACCCAATCCGGTGGGGGGGCGTTGAGGGGCGCCACTTGGAACTGTTAGCGACCCTCGCACTCCGAGCGACGAGGACTGCTACGCATCTGGACAGGAAGAGCAAGAAGATGGCAGTTATCTCACAACGCCAATTTGACGTAGGCGACCAGGTTCTGGTTGCCCGAGGAACAGCCTTGGGAGGGCTACGGAAGTGGCCTTTAGGAGAATCGAAGTACTACGGCCCCTGCAGGGTAGTACGAGCAAAGCACCCGCTGTACACACTCGTGTCGCCGGGTTTGCGTTACGGTTGACGGGATATACATGCAACGCGCTTAATCCCTTTTATTCAGAAACCCGCACATCTTATGTAGATGTGATGCATTGGTTACCTACACATGCACTAGATCGAAGATGACTCGGATGAATTACGTTTCTTTCGGATGAACTATCTTTGGTTGATTACTTGAGTGATCCTTTCGCACGACGGCCCTTACCATGTGAGAGAGTTGGGCCACGATTACCTCGACGAACCCTCTTCTTCTTGTGTTCCTGACCGAGACTCTTGCCGTCGCTTCTATCTCGCTTTGCCATTCGGTGCACGACGCGCATATCGTCGAAGTACAGAAACTTGGTCGGATCGCCAGCGGGGCAACACAAACGGAGAGAACTGCTCGTGAGCCGCATGGCATACCGCTCAGAACAGTCATATATCAGCGCCGGTTCCGTCCGCGCGTCCAGACAAATAGCGTGCTGGAAGCGATGGATGTCATTGAGGCGGAGGACGTAGACACCAGCTTCCACACTTGTCGACAGGCGGAGTAGCCAATCGACGTCCGAGCTCCGCCATCACGGGGACCTGGCACTGGACCTGCCATGATCGGTTGACCCAGGCGGTGGAACCACGTGATACAAGGATACGGTGCCGTGGTAAACAGCTTGAAGGGTCCGTTGGACATGAGTGAAGTGATGAACGCTCGGCGAATAGTTCTTTCGGCGCTCGAACTCGGTGACTCGGTCCGACTCCGCCGCCCAGACGCGGTCGGCAGCGCGCCGGCCAGCGACCAAAGAGATGGCGTTGCAGACGGCAGAGCGGAGACAGAGGATGGTGTGGTCTTGAATCGGTACGGGCTGAGACCTGGTGAAATACCTCGACGCCAAAGGAGAGACGTTGCGAGACATGGCGTAGTTAACGCGCTTCTTCTTGCCCCTATTCTGGCTACACCAGTTGTCGATAACCAGGATTGCGTCCATACGTGTCGAGGAGTCTCGTCCGAAGGCAGAGTTGAAGCCCCGGCGGGCGTCCTCGTTCTCGGAGGGCACACGATCGAACGTCATCGTGTAGAGCAGGATAAGGTACTTATCCTGGCTCCCCTCCCCCACGGCGTAATAGCACCCTTGGGCTTCGCCGTTGCTGCCGTCGGAGCACCAAACCAGCTCGACGACGCAATCGGGGTCGTCGTAGCAGTTGTACTCTGTCTCGTCGCTGTGGCTCTCGGTGAGCCGGAGCCGGAAGCACCGGTCAGCAGTAAACCAGGCCTTCCGGGACAGACGAGCCGCGACGAATGCCAGCACGTGGGGCCCGAAGAGAAGTGGGGACCCGGCGGCAGAGACGGCCACCACGACGGATGCACGATTACCGACCTCTTTGTATCTAATGCGGAAGGATCCATCTCCTACCTGATACTTAACCGCGGATACGTAGGAGCGTCCGGCGTGCTCCCAAAGGGTTGGGAGGTGTTCAGCATTCCTTGCGTCTTCGAAGTCAATGAACGGGCGGTTGACGCGGTGGGACGCCCTTTAGCGGACGCCCTCCCCGTTCTCGCGCCACACGCCCGCCGAAAGACGGGCCGCCTTGGAGGCGATCGCTCGACGAGGTACCTTCCCGCCAGTGGAAGCCCTCGCGGTCTGCTTGATCCGAGCTATGTCGCACAGAGAGTACCGCCCGAAGGACAACAGACCTCTCGTGCGTAGCTCGGAACGCGGCGCGCTTCAACAAAGTCCCGAAACGGGAACAACGAGAAACGGAGGCTCAGGCGACGCGGAGACCACGCGGCCTGAGGCTCAGACGGCGTGGGACGGTTAACGGCCCGGGGCCCGGGAGACGCGGAAACCACGCGACCCAGGGCTACGGTGAAGCTGACTGTGAAAACCACAAGTTCGGGCGACGCGGAGACCACACCGCCCGAAGCTGAGGTTGAAGTGCCAGAGGCAGCGCGAGAAAGAAGCGATGCGAGCGTAGTCGGTGCGGGGGAAAGGTGGAGAGACGGTGGCCGGGGGGGCCAGAGCGGTCACGCGAGGAAGCGGGGCCAGTATATTTAAGTGCAACGGCAGCCCCGTGGGCTGCCCTGACGAGGGGGTCATGTGAGATATTTTTAGGGAAAAATTGCATTTTACTGTAGAGGGAGATTTTATTCCGTAGTCCCAGATTTTATTTGAATTTTTGAGAAGCGCACACGGACGGCCCGGCGGAATCCGGGCCGGACGCGTGGACGCTTCTGGAAGGAATTTCGTAGAAATAAAAGAGAGAGGGTGACGGGCGCTGCGAGGAAAAAGGGGGGAAGGACACTCGGCCGACCGTCACCACGGAACGGTACGCTCCCCAAAACCGCCTCCCCCATTTCACAGACAACACCACCAGAAAGATTTACAAAACGGCGATGCGAAGCTGATTTTTTTTTAAAATATTGATTTTGTTCCGAAATGAGGGGTACCCCCTTGTACTTAGTTCCCTCTTGCCCCCGCTAGATCGAGAGAGGCGGTAGTCGCAGGTATATGATTGGACGGCGGCGCTCGTGGCTGCAGGCCACGAGTCAGAAGGCGAAAATTTGGTGGTGTCCGGTTCTGGACGGGTACTGTACGGATACCGTACAGAGTGGCCGGCTCCACTGCATCGACATTGACTGTCAGACTGCACAGGACAGCCTGTTCCGCAGGCAACATACTTAACCAACGAGAGACGACGAGTAAACAAGGAGTCATCGGTCTCCAGTGCACACATTGACTCCCTCTTAAAACTCAGTTTCTTCATCAAGTTGATAAACCCTGCTTTATCTTTTCTCTTTCTACAGCACATCACGGGGGTTTTCGCAGAGGACATCTCTGAAAGCAAAGGGAGGAGGTGGTCTTTGTTCTAAGCAGTGCTTTGCTATCCATTGAAAAGTCAAACATATAACATTTCGGCTTCGAGGACAAGGGAGACTGCGTCCATGTGGGTAGTCGAGGTTTGTGGTGGTGCCATGTGTGGTATAACGCCAAGTGTCGGAGAGGAAGCCAGCGATTGGGAAGCCACTAGAGCAGCGAAGGAAGTGGCGGAAGGGGGAGAACGGAGAGGATAAGCGCGCAAAGGAGGACGAGGAACAGTTTAATGAGGGTGAAGAGGATAGGTACAGTACGTACGTAAGGAAGGGGATCCGTAAGGTGAGCCTGTAGCCAGCAATGCGTGAACAGAGAACAAGCAGTACGTGGACACTTCTTAAATTCAGTCCGTTGGCCTCTGCTGCGTACAACCGGGCATGTGAGGGGTGCGGGCAACAGCGACAGCAATGATTCTCGCTTCCCTGCTCATAAACTGTAGGGTTGCGGCACGACTACCCTTGGGTAGCATCATTGCGACATCATTACGACATCATTACGACTGCACACTTCCCTCTCGGCGTGTCGCTGCATCACGCGCACCCGGGCCGGTGTTCGCAGCAAACGCAGACGAGCAGGCATGCTTGCGAGCCCACTCCCGCCGCTTGTGAGCGGCTCACAGAGCTGTCGCGTCGATCCACACGGCAAAGAGCGGCCCAAGCCAGACGGAGCTTCGGGCGATGACCGACGACCCATGTCCCGTAGTGCGTGCCGTAAACGACGAGCAGGCATGCTTGCGAGCCCACTCCCGCCGCTTGTGAGCGGCTCACAGAGCTGTCGCGTCGATCCACAAGGCAAAGAGCGGCCCGAGCCAGACGGAGCTTCGGGCGATGACCGACGACCCATGTCCCTGCCGACCGCCCCTCCATGTAGACGGAATCCCACATGTCCTTGGAGAGAGAAAAGGCACGATGCGGTTCGATTTCGATGGTATGGAAGGCGCCAACGCGAATATGTGGGTTCTCAAGAGCCACGCGACCGGGGACGCGCATGACAACCACTGTTGGGTCATACTGAAAGGATTCGACTTTCACGGAGACGGTCAAACGGACTCGTTCTGAGGTGGAGCTTCCCGTGTTTGTTTCTTGCTGGACTTTGCGGATGGTCGGGGCTCTAAGGATATCTCCTGGGGCTAGGAGATTGTACAGGTGCCACATGTCCTCTGCATCGACAGCTTCCATGCGGACGGTGCCGGCTTTGGATTTCGGGTCGATGTTTGTTGAAATGTGACGCATGGTAGGGCGGATTGTGTCGGACGAGGGAGCATATTCTGGCAGGCGGCGTTTTGTGTTGTGAGCCGGTGTCGCTCAGCCGTGGTTGCTGTGCGACGG
>NW_005179200.1:55466-105850 GCF_000350225.1 Chondrus crispus
AAGCCACAGCAGAATTGAAGACGAAATCGGCGCCCGCAAGGCGGAAGACCCCCCCCCCCCCCCCCCCCCCGCCAGCCCCGCTCCCTCCCTCATGCGCCCCGCGCTGCCCCCCGTCCACCAGTGCCCCGCGAGCGAGCCGGCCCGCTGCCGCCCTCGTGGTCGGCGCACCGCGCCCCGCCCCCGCCCTTGCCCGTAGTGCGTGCCGTACATAAACCTCCCCCTCCCCCGCCCCCTCCCCCGCCTCTCCAGCCTCACCAACTCGTCCAAGCACACGCACGCAATGTTCAAGACAGCCTCCCTCCTCGCGCTCCTCGTCGCCGCCGCGTGCGGCGCGGTCGTCACGCCGGAGGCCCCGATCCCGTCCCCTGATGCCGACGGTATGAGCATGATGGGCCCTATGCCGTCCCCGAATGTCGACGCCCCGGACGTATCCGTGCCAATGCCATCCCAGGGCGCCGACGACTTGGGCATGGAGGCTCCCATGCCGTCCGCGGGCGCCGACGACTTGAGCATGGAGGGGCCCATGTCCACTCCGGAATCCGGCGTCCTGAGCGTAACGGGGCCAATGCCGTTCCCGGATGCCGACGGCTTGGGCACGGAGGCCCCTATGCCGTCCCCGGGGTCGGAAAGCTTGGGCATGGAGGGCCCGATTCCGTCCCCGGATGCCGACGGCCTCGGCATGGAGAGTCCCATGCCGTCCCCGGGTGACCTTTCCCCATGGGAAAGTCCCGTGCCGGAGGAAAGTTCCGAGTCGCTCGCCGGCGAAGGGACTGAGGTCGGCGAGCTGGAAGAGTGCACGGACCCGCCGTGCAGAGGGGAAAGCGGGCCGGGGAGGACGATGAACATTCGCAGGATGCGCGAACGCAGAATGCGTCGACGAAAGACGCGTCAACAAAAGGTGCGCCGACGCAGGGTGCGCCGACGCAGAGTGATCCGACGCAGGATGAGCCGACGCAGGAGAGCAGGCGCGATGGCCGAGATGTAAGCTCCGGTCGACGCCGGCGAATCGCAGGCGGACGCGGAGAGGGCGATAGGCAAGCCAATGAAGGGGCGGCGGCAAGGGGATGGGGCGGAGGATGAGTCGAGGATCAAGCACTGCAAATGGATGGTCGTATGGAATCCGTATAGCGAACAGTAGTAATAGAACTAGTTGTGGTGAACATGTGCACTCGTGTTCACCATAGTTTATAGAACCATGCTGGACAGAATATACCTCCGTAAGGTTCTACAACGGCGAAAGCACTGAATCCTGCTTTCCACCCCCAAGCTTGTAGACGGGAGCTGTTAGCCTCTTTGACGGTCAGCTTCCTTCGCAGGGGCTAATTAAATCTGCAAACGGATAAAAGTCTCTTTGAACATCATTTCCTTGACGTGCTTGCCCTCGGCAGTAACGTATACAGTATCAGGTGGAGCTTCCGGGTAGCACTTCGAGGATCACCGAAAGAATTCGAATGCAATGATGCTTAAGTGTCCGGGTCGTTGTATCGCAGGTCGACTGGATTACAGCTTCAGCGTGTGCCTACGCCGCGCCGCCGCATGCAAGCTGAGCACACGCGCGATCGACTGGCGCAGGGGCGGCGTGGTGTGCTGCGGGCGAGACGGCATGCGACGGACGGAAAGGGGGACGACGACGTGGGGTTAGGGGGACCCAGGTGGAGCTCTCAAAGTGTCGACGCGCCATGGGAAAGCATCGCGGCCATTGTCTCAGTAATACGTGGAGACGTATTCGCTGCTACTTCTTGGGCCTTGCTGGGTGTGCACACTGGGCACAGCAGGGCACGCGTGAGGTGCGGCATCAGCAGTGATCCCTGCTTTCCGTCATGTCTGGAGCCACGACCAGACACCCCCCCGTCCGTTGTCCTCCAAAGATAGCTCCGCCGTTGTGTCTGCAAGTTTCTCTCTCCTTCGCGTGTCGCTGCATCATGTGCACCCGCGTGAGTATTACAGCAAACGTGGACAGTCAGGCGTGCACGTGAGCACAGACTTAGCTCAAAGAAGCCGTCGGACGCGGCGGTGCTCGAACAGAAGCCATAACTCAGCTTAGCACAGACCACCTTTCCCGGCGCAGCATCGGGCCACGGCCGAGGACCTGCGTGCCCGCCAGACGCTGCCGGTCACCTCGCACACCCAGCCCGCCACTTTCTCGACCATGCGCTCCACGTTGCCGTCGGACCTTGGCGCCCGACCATCCCGCTGTCTCCCTCCTTCACAGTTCACCAGCCACTGCCCCCGCTCTTGATCGTAGTACGTCCAGTACATAGACCTCCCTCTCCCCGCTCCACATTTCCCGATTTTCGCTCACCCACTCACTCACACATCTACAATGTTCAAGACACCCTTTCTCCTCGCCTTCCTCGTCGCCGTCGCGTGCGGCGCGGTCGTCACGCCGGAGGCACCGATCCCGTCCCCTGATGCCGACGGTATGAGCATGATGGGCCCGATGCCGTCCTCGGAGGCCGGCGGCTTGAGCGCAACGGGGCTGATGCCGTCCCCGGGTGTCAGCGTCTTGGGCATGGAGGGCCCTATGCCGTCCCCGGGTGTCGGCGTCTTGGGCATGGAGGGCCCCATGCCGTCCCCGGGTGTCGGCGTCTTGGGCATGGAGGGCCCCATGCCGTCCCCGGGTGACCTCATGCCGTGGGAGAGCCCCTCAGCGGAGGAAAGTTCCGCGGCGGCCCCCGGCGGAGGGATGGAGGCTGGCGAGCTGGAGGAATGCGAGGACCCGCCGTGTGGGGAGACAATGAAGCCGGGGAAGATGATGGGCGGGCGCAAGCTGCGCGGACGCAGGATGCGCAAACGCAAGAGCGGTGGTCCTGGAATGGGTGACGGTAAGAGAGAAGGCGCAATGCCCGAGGCTTCGGGGGAGTCCTAAGCTGCTGTTGACACGTAATACGCCCTCACCTGTCCGTCAGTCATCACATCACAATGTCAACTTGAATGCACCTTGCCGCAGAGCGCTGCAATGGATCCTGGACACCAGTGTGATTACGTGTGAGTCAGATAGAACCATTTCTATCTGACACGTACATTTAGACGAACTGTGGAACACTTTAAATAGAGATCCTACTAGAGGAGTTCTATCTTGAATGTATGTAACTCCCTTTAACCGACTAAACGTCTAGCTTCTACTGTGTACCGAGACTCTCTCAATAACAGCTGCTGAGCTAGGGGAATGCGCGGACCCGCCGTGAACGCGGAAAGGTAAATTCGGGAAGGTGAAGGACGGTGATGAAAGGGATGGAGGCAAGAAGGATAAGAGGAAGAAGCATAAGAGAAAGAGCAAAGACGCGGTCCCCGAGGTGTCAGCTGAGGCTTAAGTCGGCGAGGTGTACACAAGCGGGGAGAGCTTCGGCGGCAAAGGAGTGGCGGGAGGGGACCACCAAGGATGGGAAGTTTGGGACCAAGAACGCGAAGGTGTGACAAGAAGCAAGATAAGAATATTGGATCAGTGCAGTTCGAAGTACTAGCAGTATTGAGCATGTTAACTGTGTTCACCACAGCCTTTGTATCCTTGCTGAACAGAGCCGGTCTTTGTATTGCGACAGTAAAAACAACGAATCTCGGTCGTGCTCCCTCCCGCTTCAAAATGTTTCGATGATAGGCGATTTGCCTAGTTGAAGGGTAATTTCTCCTTTCAGAAGAAGATACATTAAATCGCAAACTAAGGAAATCATTTTGGAAACGATTACTTTAGCTTGCCCTCGACAATATTATCATGCAGAATACGGGATTAGTAGCTCCGAAGACACTGAGTACTGTTGAAGTTGGCACCAACGTCAACCTTGATCCACGGTATGGATGGTATTGTAGTGCACCGATGGGCGAATGCTTGGGTTCAAAAATCGAACCCAAAAATGGAATCGATGATATCTGTCGGGAGCGATTTGATAGCTACTGTGGTCATATAGCACGTAAAATTGAGTTGTACTGGAGCTTTGAACTCAAGCGGATAGCTGTTCACAGTTGCTCACATGAGCAACTGCAGAATGTCCAATACATATCGCAAAAAAAAGTGTTGCAGATGAAAAGCGAGGACGTTTAGATTAAAGTTGCAACGTTTCGTCACACTACAGTGGATGCCCCGCCGCCGCACCGCTACAATATCTGTATATCTGCTATTGTGTGGTACTATTAAGTCCACACGTGTATGAACACCACACGTTTATGAACACGTCGAGGCATTATGATAACCGTGCCATGGCGTTTCGCATAGCACTAAATTGAGGGAGGCACTACTCAAGCTAGCACTATTACGCGACCCTCCCTTGGAAACGGATCATTGGACTTCTGTAATGCTGGGATCATAGTACAGCATGTGTGAACACGAGACCGATGTCCTTTATTTCCTCGTCGTCGCTCTGTGCGCCTACGAACACGAGACCGATGTACTTTATTTCCTCGTCGTCGCTCTGTGCGCCTACTTATATTCGTACACTCAGGACAGTCTGTCCTGTGCGGTCTGACACAGCACACCTCGAGCGTGCCCTAAAATCCTCCGACATTTTACATTTACGATTTGTTTTATACATTTTTGAAGAAAAGAGGTCCAGTCCCGGTCGGATAGACACAAGCTAGAGAGAGACAATCGTGCGTTTGTTAAAACTTCTCTTCTGTTGTTCGAAAAGATTCTCGTTCCCGCCCGTACTAGCATCTCCAACTACTCCTTGAACGAACATCGTACAGTTGGACTTGTTATTCCCTGTTGCACCTGTAACTTTAATAAATCCAACGTTCTTGTTTATAGCGCATACAACAATTAACACATTTTCTATTCATGTAGGTTCTGGCTTACTTCTCCGGATTTCTGAAGTCCTACGTGAACCCTGCTGCGCGCTTCTGTTTCTCGCATTATTCGCTCGACGAGATAGCTGAGGGAGAAGTGTCGCAAATAGCGTGGGAGTTTCACTCGGGACGCCGTTTCTTTTTAAATTTATATCCTGTAGGAGAGGGAGATTTTGAAGATTGGAGAAACTTGTGTAGATTTAAAAACGTTTACAGGAGCGGAATGGATAAATTGTACTTATGTACGATTTGGTGCAATTGAACTTCTTATTATACGCAGCAGTTGTACCATTTTTCTTTTTTCACAGCATTATTGCAGGCAAGTCAATCCGTGTCTGGAAGCATCCTTCATGAACAAAAGATCGCGAACACCAAATATCCCAATCCCGTGAGGCCCGACATGCAGAAATTTGATGAGGAAGCACCACGCAACATTGTAACAACATGCGAAAACAGCACAAACAGCACCCTAAAATGTAGCAAATCACAACAGCGATCTTTACCAAAGGAAAGGCATTCACATGTCTACTATGAAGCCTGTAATGGATCAATCTATCAGGCTCTCAACAGGGCCATTTCATTAGACACCGAAGCACATTAATTGCGCCTAATGGCAGCATTGGAACGCACGATCCGATCCACAACGGGAAACGACACATCCCAGGTTCATCTCCCTTGCACAGATAACGCCCGCGCGATGTGCTGCCTTTTTGCCGCGAAGGCAAAAGCAGGGGCATATTTTCTGGGCCTTGGGCGATATGGAAGGAGAAGGCGAGCTGCTCGGGGACGGACTCGCGGACGGGGAGGCAGAGGCGACAAGGATGTCGCAGCAGGTAAAACCCTTCCTGCCCTTGCGGCGGGAGCAGCGGGACATCTCGCACATACCCATGAGTCTCTTGCGGGAGCATTGGACACGGGAGCGACGCAGAGCTCGGCGGCCGATAAGACAGGAGCAGGGACACTTCGGACCGGTGGGTACCTCGCTGGAGAGGGTGCAGGTGATGAACAGCAGCAGCGAGAGGAAGAGCAGGATGGATGTGATGGAGTTCATTTTGATGAAGTGAGGTTGAGCGGGTGATAGAGATGAATTGAATGAGATTGCAGGTTGTGTGTGGTAGTGGTCGGGAAGTGAGGGAGCAGTGGATGGGAGGGAGCGAATTATATAACAACAGAAGTTGTAGAGGAGAATGCGAAGTACCGGGAGTTGAAGTTGAGGATGTAGCAAGGTAGGGGCTGGGTGGCGCCAGAGAACTGGGAATGGAAATGGATAGAAGAGGGAGAGGGGAATTTTGTAAAGCAGGTCGGAGTTGAGGTCGGGTAGGGGTGACAGAAGATAGAATGCATGATCCCGTCGGGCGAAAAAAAGAATTGTAGGACACGAATAAGGGAGAAATATGTTGATAGCAGTGCGGGTTCAACGGATGCCAAGTCGGAAAAGGGGATATCAAGGTCACATATGGGTTTGTCCCTTTGGTATAACGCAAATGAGATGGCAGTCATATTGACGTTGACGCTAGGCGGGACCTCGCAGCTACCCAGGCCTGGCTGGGAAGAATGTGAGAGATAACCAGTGACCAAAAGTGGAAGTGTCCCGCCCAGGACAGAGGAAGGAGCAGGTTTAGGGCCCCAGGTGTAGCAGTATTATTCAACGAAGAAAGGGTTGCACTGTAGGGTGCTGTATTCGAAGAGACTTCCTGTAAATTACAGTACCCATATCAAACGTCTGCGGGGGGCTGTGTCAGATTTTTTCATTACAGTGGATATACCCAGTGGCACAGTGCTGGTAGGGGTTGTGTGATAAGACCGAAAAGGGGTGCAGCAGCTCGGGTTGCGTATTTGTAGCACATCATGTAAATGGATGTCTATAAATACAGCTAAAAAATGGATTTGTGGGCTACAGGAACACTTTCGAATACGTGTTGGTTTTGGACGGCCTATTGTTTCTAAACATTGGTGAAGGTGTTTCTAATTTACATTAAACACTTTACAGCTTGACTACAGTTCAAAGTGATCACATTTGCACACAACTTGGCTTGGCCTTCGTAACATTGTGGGTAGGATGTTCTACCGTCACCGAGCTACCCGGTGAAACACCTCGCCAACCTCCAGTGGTAACTTTCCGCAAAAAATTGCATCACGTCACTCACGCAAAGGTGCTCATACGTGCGCCCTTGCTCGGCATCCGAAACACTTAGCCTCTCTACTTCCTCTCTCAAACTCTCAACAATCACCACCCAACCCGAATCGCTCTCGTTCGTTTCTCTACGGCCCAGATCCTCTGGCTGAACCCTTTCAAACTGTGCAACTGATCCCGGCAGCATCCTACGGCACAGAGGGCATCTTCGTACACGGTGTGCCTCCACTAGCTCTCTGATGCAGTTTTCGTGAAAAATGTGCCCGCAGGGCGCGAGTACGGGGTTCGACGTGTGCGACAGGTCGATCAGGCAAATGCAGCATTCGTCCATGTTAGCTAGTGTGTGTGCTACTGGAAAGGCTGGTGTTGTTTGAGAGATGTGGCGTAAGGAGAACTGCGAGATTTGACATCTTTCTGCTGCCTTAAATATGCTGTTGTTTGTCAAAATCGGGTGTATCCGTTTCATTCAAAACTTGTAACGATGTCATTGAGACTATCCGTCACCTCTTTTATCCTTAGCATTTAAATACGAATATATCTGTACGTCAACCGCCTTGTCATGGTCTCCCCATTTTATGTTTCCGACCTCGAAACAACTTGAATTTTCGTCAGTTTTCTTTTCAGGTAGACAACATCGGATTCTTTTTGTTTAATTGGCAAACGGGTATAAAAAAGTTGTAACGTAGATTGTTATCCATCTACGCTTAAAACCATTTTAACATGTCTATACAGCATGAATCATTTCTTAGAATATTTTCAATCTCCCTTGAGGGCGATACGACATATCCCAACGCTCTATACAGCGCGCAAATACCTCACCAAACGGCTTTCACAGGTGCTTAACAACTCTTTCGTATTTCCTAACATGGCATGCCTCTAAGTATAACTGAACACGGTGCCTCAGTGGCAATGGTCATCCACTACGAACCTTTTTCCAAGCTATCAGACAGAATCGATCAAAGTCGGGATTGTCTGTGGGAATATGAAAAGCATCTGATAAATTCCGAACTACCGCATCACAACCGTTTACTCTTTGAACAAAGAAGGTAGTCCTGCTTTTTTAGAGATCAACAAGTCTCCTCATCCTTCATTCATTCTTAATCTGTACCTACCGGAGACAATCGCAGACATATTTAATGTGCCTGCAAGCTTTTTAACTCACACGAAACGTTTATTGTCAGGTTTTGAGTACTGTACGGCGTGTATGACATAATGGTAGGTTCAATGCACAGACCTGATGCGCAAGATTCAAGAACATGTACCACACATCACTCTTCGAATTTATTAAACCTGACCTCTTTTGGAGGATATTCGTCATCCCCCACTCTTATTTCCATATAAATATTAATTTCTTCCACTCTGTTTAAAAGTATCAAGAAAAGTGTTGGTTCCACTTTTCTCTTTCAAAAATGGGATTGAGTTCTATTGAAAAGACTAAGACAAATTTCATTGCCACATGTCGTGCTGGAGCACGACATGTTTGGACACGATGTATTAATCGGATGGCCAATTATCACTCGCCTCAACTCCGAAATGATTTTCAATTTCACATGCATTTCTTTGCAAAAATACATATCGGTGGAAACAGGTGTACAGTAGTGGATATCCAATTGAAGTCTCCTCCAACCGTTTTCTAATAACTGACCCTACCATATGCGGAGAATTAGGGTGAGCTGTGGCTATATGGGATGGCTGGCCTACGGTTCAATAACCCGAATTCAGTCTGACAGAAGCAGAAGGGTTCACTTTCGACATCAAGGAAGTACACTTTCTTTAACACGGAGAAATGAGAGGGCCGACCGCCGAATTGGTACTCCTCACGAACAGCGAACACCTCACCTTTTTGATACAGCACGGATCAATGCTTTTGAAGTCCATAATGTTCACTGCAATTCTGAATACATGTGATGCGTTGAGATACCCACCCTACCCTATGGCTGCGTTGAGAAAAAGAAATATCTTTAAGGACTCGAAGGAGAATTGAAAACGGTCTTGAAACACGTAAAAGGATGCAAATGGACGATAATTTACCGTTCATGTAGCACACGACCGCTGACGATATGATAGCAGTTTTGCCTCCCAAAGTCCTTTGTTGTCGTTCTGCTTTGCCGGAATGTACTAAATGGACGGGATCCCGGTCCTTCCGAGACCATTGATCAATCACGACCAGTTGCACAACCAGTACGAATAAGTCTAAGTAACTTGTGCATCGTGAAGAACTATTGGAGAGAATTTTGCAAGTATCGAAAGCCGCCGGGATTACGTCAGCGGTTGTTGCGCAACGTTCAGAAAACAGAGTGAATCGACAGCGCCATCGGGCTAATACTTAAGCGGTGCTTTGAGGACGAGAGGTAAGGTAGTGTAGCGAGAGGCACAAGCAAAAAGGCACAAAGCACAAAATGGCTACTCAGAGAATGCTACGCACAGACTTGAGCACTTTCGAAGGGCACTGCGCGATTCGTCATCCGCTGCCTTTGTCATGGCGAGAGGGCAGCAAGCCGCGGTTTGAGAAGGGGTCGTCCGCCTTTTTCGAGGCGTTGAAGAGCGCATGCGTGCTCGTGAACACTCGCAAACAAGTGACGCGTGTGGACGTTCTTGGGTTTCCTGTCGGGGAGTCGCTGGCGTCAAGGGACTTTGATGGGTACGCCGAAGCGTGGGGAGAAGGGGGGCGCGGGAAGGAGCGGACCATCGTGGTTGGGGTAAGGGAGGACCCGCAGGAGAGGTACTACTTGCGCGTGCTGAGGGTGAGCGACGCAGGCAAGCTAGAGTGCGTCGAGAAGAAGCGGATTGATGGGTCGAACGAGATCACAAGCATCGGGGTGAGCCGGTGCGGGAGAGCTTTCACAGTGACGCGGGCGTATCTGGAGACGAAAATCTACGTGGAGTCAAGTTGCGGGAAGTGGAAAACGAGCTCGACGACGGTGCGTGTCCGGGGGACGAAGGCGGCATGCCCGTCGAAGGGGGCGGCGGAGGTGTTTGTGGGGACGGTGCGCGGAGCGGTGGCATCGTTTTGCGTGGAGACTGCGGAAGAGAAGTGGTCAACGTCCGTCGGCGGAGAGGTGAGGGAGCTCGTTGATCGGCGGGATGGGGCCGTGGAGGCAGTGTGGGAAGGGGGCATTGGGCTGTTGAAGGACGGGAAAAGTAGGCGTACGGGGGACGCATGGACTCGGGGGGTAAAGGGAATGTCGGGAGACGAGAGTGAGCGGTGCTGGGTCAGAAGGGAGGAAGTGATTGTCGCTGGTGTGCGTGCCCGTGAGAGAAGCTGTACTCTTCCTGTACGGTTGTTGTCCTCCTGAGCTAACCAGGAGGATGTACGAGAATATTGGATATGCAGTGCCAAGGGTACGCGAAACTGCAATAAATACACCGTCGACAGCGACCAAAATAGCACTTCGTATTCACCTTTCTGAGAAAACTCTTGCCTACAAGACCAGCAACACACGACGAACCCGTCTATAGAGACTAGAAAATGCTCAGATACAGTATAAAGTAAATGAGTTATCTTCAAAAACCCGCGCCAAATTGCCATAAATACACGAAATTCCATCTAGTATTGTAGCTTGAGCGCGCCAATATAGCCGTGTGCGGCATGCATAATATCAACGAAACGTGGAAATCTGACGAGTATAAAGCCGTCTATCCGACGGCCATCCCGCTGCTTACTCGCCAAGATAAAGGAAAATCCCCCAAAGCAATACCTGGCAACGAGATGCTTCCGCGGGAACCACTCATAGACAATCCCACTCATATGCATAGACCCTTTCCACGAAGCACGCCCAACAATCTCATCGCAATCCAGCCCAAACACCGGCCACACTGCCCCATGTTCAACTACAGTTCCACATCAACCACCTCAACTTTGGAACACCAACGCCTACAATTCCTATACTGTATGTGGTGATTCCTTCATATGACTCCCAGTCATTCCCCCTCATGTCGTTGGCCAGCGGCACCTCCCCTTTTGCTCAGTGGTTATCGCACCGCAAAAGTCCACTCATTTCCCGCCCAGCCTTGTTTCCCATGGCACCTTCCGTTCCCCAACCGCCTCACTTCCCGGCCCCCCACCCTCAACCACTTCTACACCAAACCCTCCACGCCAAGCCCCGCCGCCTCCCTTTGCACCTGACCACATCTGCGACACCGCTGCTTCTGCTGCCCATCCTGCTCCTCGTGCTGCACCTGCGCCCCGCCGCTGCGTCTGCCCAGCACCCCTCCTCGCGCCAGCTCCCGATCCCTGTCCAGATCGCCAACCGCAGGCAGTGCAGCTTCCCCTGCTCGGCCAACCGCTCCGTCCTAAGGTTCTGCCGCCACCGCGGCTGCCGCGTGCTGCTGTGCAACACCGGGCGCAACCCCAAGTGGAAATGCCGCCCGCCCGTGCCCAACTTCTGCTCGCCCTACACGCTCGTCGCCCCGGGAAATATTTACGCTGGCTGCAGGGGCTGCCTATACCCACTCGTCCTCCCCTTCCCTTACGCATGGCCAACACGGCCCGTCTGCCTCGTGCGTTGCATACGAAAGCGGCTTCAGACTGCGTGTATGACGAAAAAGCCTTCGAAGGACAGTTTGTCGGATGTGTACTCACGTTGCTGCCGAAAGTGTCGCGGTGTAGTTGTCAAAGATGTTTGTGTCTGCGATGGTGTGCCGGGCGGAGATGGTCAGTGCCTCCTACCATCCTCGTAAGCGGATGAGTAGATTCATGTGTCCCTGAGAGGGTAGAGTCCCCACCCGGGAGAAATTTGTTGGACGGGGAGAGAAGGCACGCTGGAAGTGATTGACCCAAAATAGCAGCTTCAGGAGGATTCTTTCTGGGCCAAGCTGTGTCTTTGTAAATTATGAACATCTATGTTGACACACCGGCTCACCTTTTTATTCTCATGCGATCACAGAGCGGCCGCCACTTCTTGAGATTCGTGCAACGACTCAAGCGTCCTTGGTACAGTGACGCAAATTTTAGCGAGATAAGATGAAAGCACACAAGTTCCGCCGTGCGTACCTCGGTTCCCTCGATTGTTTAGGGGCATACACAAAAAAGGTCCAGTAGAAGGATGTTTCGAGGTGGTTGTGGTTCACGTCAAAAAGGAGACAAAATCCCCATTCAAATCATCCCGGACTCTGGAACGGGTCTGACACTGGCTTATGTTGATTCTTCTCCCACCATCTGGTTTGTTGCTTCCACTTGACCCAGGACACACAATTTGTCGCTATGTCAGCAGCAGTTCCTTGATGAATCACGGCAATGCTTTTTTAAAAAATCTATTGCCATCATGCCCTCCATCTACTTCGTGCCCCCGGCCCTACTGGTACGATACGCATGAAACTGTGGATGTTCCCGGATACGTACCTCTTGTCTGAGAGACGGAGTAGAAAAAGTTTCGTCCGTTTTGATTTTACTTCAGAAATAAAAACAACGGACAAAACGTTACATTTTTTGCAACGCTTTTCGAAACGTGTCGATTTTTGTCACGTACGGGTATCCAATGCGAAAGAAGAGAAAGGTGTCTGCCGGTAATCACCTCGTCCAGTGTGCGGGTGCTGCTTTCTCCTGATATTATGAGATGGATGGAGGTGAAGGCAATACGTATCATCTGAGATTCTTGGAACTTGAACAACACGGCGGCACAACCCTCAACATCCAATGCTTCCAAATAATGAACCTTTTCATCGAGCGTTTGGAACGGGGCGATCTGGTTTAGGGCAGTTTTATGGAGCTCATTTGATTAATTCCCCTCAGAACCACATGTCTGCATTCTTGGCCCCGGAACAAGGTAAGTTTCGGCGATGAAGGCAAGCTGTAGGGAGGCACGGAGAGTATCTGCACAAGCGAAGTCGCTTTTGTTTCGTTGTCATTGGATATGCGCCAGATTATCCGCGCCTCTGTGCATGGACACAACAATGCAGGCACCACATTCCATAGTCGGGCCAGCTTGATTCTCTAATTTCGACAACATGGACATGTAGAATGTGGAGTCTAGAATTCAAACGCTTGTGCAGCTGGCAAAAAAGGGCAGGCAGTTCTGAGGTCTGAAGTCTGTCCATGAATGGCCATCGTGTAACCGGAATTGTGCAATCTGGGAGCCCAAAATCGGACTGAAATTTCTGAAACCTCTCCTTGTTTCGCCACTATTCTAGTGTGCACCCCCTGTCTTGAGGGAAGAATAGGTACCAGCGGCACGCGACCAACCCCGTCTATACTATAAATATGAGCAACACGTCTCTCGCTTAGATTTTCTTTTCGACTGCTGCAGCAAAGCTGCATCCCGCCGTAACACCGAAGATCTCCGTACCACTGAAACGAACTTCACAATGGCACGCCTTTTCACCGTCGCGCTCTTCATGGCCATGCTTACGCACGTTGCGCTATCATGCTCTTGCTTCGAACAGACGTTTGAGGAGCGCTTTTGCGGTAGCACTCTTTCTATTCGAGCAAAAGTACTTGCAAAATTTGATAACTGCCCTGGGACATGCGATCCCATCGAGGACCAATTCGAAGGAAAATTCTTCTTCATTGTCAAGGTGCTTGAAACGTTCAAGGGCCCAAGCGCTGAGGACAATATAATCTTTTTGGATACAGCAGTCAATGATGGCCTTTGCGGTGTCAACCTCTCTATTGGTAGCGAGTATCTGTTGAACCTCAACGGCGAGCAAATGTCTAACGATGGAACGTGCCCGAAGAAAACCAGACCCATCGGACTTTGCGACTTCCCAACGTTATGGAGTAATGTCTCTCAAGACGAGAAGGATTTCCTCGATACACCGACATGCTGATAATTCCGTAGAGATACAAATCCTGTCTAAATGATGCCGTTGTGCTACAGTTAGATATAAACTGTGTCTTTCAGTAGTTATTAGAGAACCATGTCACCCACAAAGCGCTTACGGGATTTGCTATAATAAACAGACATCAAGTTTATCTGTACGTTCGTCGCTCCTAATTGATGGCAACGGGCAGACACATATCCGCCCCACACGCTTCTGACGAGATTTCATTGATCACGTTTACATGAAGCAAAGTTTCTGTGAAAGTGGAATGGATATACCAGCAGAAGCAAATAGTGGTATTGGCTCTTGCTAGCACATTATCGTAAACCAAATACGATACCCAGCAACATTCATTTCTTTATTTTTTTCACAGTGTACTTCTGAACGAACCTTTCGTTCTCGTGACGGCTGTTACCCTGTAGTCATCACATTCTCGTACTGCGCATCGTATATTTTTAGCTCACGACAGAAAAAAGTACATAACGACGGTCATTTGAGGCAATGGTTTCAAAAAAAAAGTTTTTTGAAGAGGAAATGGATCAGTAAGCTTGGAACCATATCGTTTGTTTATTCACATTGCACCACTGAAACAAGAACGGATACATCATCCATTTTCCCACCCTCGTAGTCTATCCCAGCGGCTTTTGCAGCTGTGGAAAAAGGCGACAAACCTGTTTTGGCGCGGGCAGCTAGCTTGGCATGAGTTGCCAGTTCGTTTGCCGCAGTTTTCGTCCTAGTCTCCATCGCCTGCCTAGCAGAAATTTGCAGCGCAATTCCAACAATTCTAGCAACTCGTTCCGGATACACGTTATCCCACAGTCCATCACTTCCCGCAATGATGAGATCGCCACATCGCACTTCTATTTGAAAGTACGTTCCCTCGTCGATAGTTTCTGGTTTCTTTTGACTTAACTGATACGGGATGTTGAAACTAACTTGTTGCGGCTCTGTTTTGAAAATTATGATTCCGTTCCGAATCACAATCAAACCTGAATCCCCCGGGTTAACACTGATTAAAATTCTCTCGCAAAGTCCTGCGATGCAGACAGTGGATGCTCCACATACATGCTTAAGATTAGAGAACTGTCAGAGTAGAGCAGATGGCTCTACTTGGATATTTAGCTCGTGGTATTTTGTGAGCCTGGATAGATCGATAAGGATCGTAATTGTATTTGCGATATATCACAAAGACTTCCTAGCTGGAAGCCATAACGGGACTATACAGTACGGCTAGCACGGATGTCCGTCATGTTCCTCTCTTAGGTAGTCCCTCAGCTACGCTTGACAGTGTTAGGATTGGAAAGAGGAACATTGAATAAAGGGGTCGACTTCTTCGCAACAAGCGAGAAGGCGCCCCATCGAAAGATCAAGGTAAAAATCTAATAAGAACTTCTCCTCGGCCGCATTGTCTATTCGTGAAGCAAAAACGGAAAACGACCACTGCGAGGCCATCGCGCTACCCTCAGCGACATGAAAATTGCGACACATAGTCTGTGGTCTCCACAATATACTCTGTCTTTATCTTCTGTTTTTTGTGAGGGGCTAGAGTTAATTCCTCTCTAACCCGGAAAGCCCTTTTAGTTCGGGCTCTCCTTCCCCAACTAAGTACGCCAGTATCTGAAGCGGTTTTCGAAGTATTCTAGCTCTCCATTCTTCTCTGTCTGTAAAGTGAGCTCTCCTCCGTGCTGAGCGGGCGGCGCATGTGAAAAAATGAGAGACTGTGTGTTCTGCGTCACAGAGCCGGCAGGTTCTGTTTCCTAGCTTAAGAATGCCCCTCAATGGTTGGAATAGAGCACAACATCCGGTATAAAACTGGTTTAGGATGACTCGCTCCTTTCTTCTCGTCTAATTACCCTGCATGTTGTCAGGGAGCTCTTCAACATAGTTGGCGGCCCTCCTCCTTGCTCGACGAATTGCCGCTTTGGCGTCGTGAAATTCGACAGCGACCGTGAGTTTTTCGCGCAGTGGCAATTTGAGCGCCAGCTTCGCTAACTTGTCAGCTTGGTCGTTGCTTTGCAGCCCACAATGGGAGCTGATCCATACGATGTCAAGAGAACAGCTGGGATCACGAGTGAGAGTCGTAATCTTTTGCCGTATCTCGTACAGTAGAGCGATATCTTGTCTTCCACACCCTGAGAGAGATTTGCATATTTCTTGGCAGTCCACTATCCATCGGTGGTGCGTATTTTCGATCGGGTTTCGCAAAACCTGGCCAAATGCACCGATTACGCCTCTGAGATCCGCGGAGAATGAGATGCATATAACCCCCCTGGCGTTTTGTGCTTTTCCGTGAAGCCCGATCTGTGGTCCCTTATGACATATTCGCTTCCAC
Source organism: Chondrus crispus (assembly GCF_000350225.1). Lineage (NCBI taxonomy): Eukaryota > Rhodophyta > Florideophyceae > Gigartinales > Gigartinaceae > Chondrus > Chondrus crispus. The sequence goes on from NW_005179200.1 coordinate 71,471, forward strand.
CCACATTGAGGAATTCGGGAACTTGGCAAATCAGTTGAAGCACGGCCTTGGTGCGAGGCAGGATTGACGTAAGCACCGGTTGTGATCCCGCAGGCACCCGACGAGGATCCGGTTAATTACTGTCCTGATGGGTTTTTGGCGTGTGTATATTCTGGGGAAGGTGCAAATGCGTTGGCAATCAGTTTCAACTCATCCACGGGGATCGCAGAAATGCATCCTACGAGCTCTCCAGTCCTTTACACATTTGTACTCTTATCCTACTAGTTTGGCTTACGTCGATGATGTGTAATTACAAATACTGTAGTCTAGGAATGTTCGCGAACACCACTGTTGTGAGTAGTTAGCGTTGCGTCTACATTATATAAAGGGAGACCTAGTCAGTCTCCAGAATTAAAGAAGGCACCAAGTCGTGTCCAAGTTCGATTGAAGTCTGTTTTGGTTATGGGCCCAGAAGGAGAAAAAGTTCTTTACCTCGTCTCAGAGTCTAACGATTTTGCAAGATTCTCGCAGGTCTTGTATGGTCTTAACCGACCATGGCGGACAACAAACGTGTCTATAAGTTTTATGGACGACCCGGTGAAGACTTTAATCTATGGTCAGCAAGGACAGAGGCTGCTCTGGAGGCTCAGGAAGTGCTCATCGTCGTAAGAGAAGACGTTGTTGCAGACGGAACACAAGAATTGGACGAACCCACAAAGCTGAAGGTTGCCAAGGCCCGAGCTATCATAATGCAGAGCCTTGATGCTAAACCTCTTCGAGTTTGCCTCGCTGACAGAGCAAACCCGCACCAGATGTGGAACCGCTTGCAAGAACGGTACGCTGTTTCTAATATTGCGACACAGGTGCAACTACAAGCGAAACTTGGTCGACTGCGCTATGATGGTCAGGCAATGTCGGATTTTGTCGACGCATTTGAGGAGATCTTTATTCGCATTGAGGGAATGGGTCACGCCTTTCCTGAGCAAATGCAGGTGGCCATGCTTCTGGCTTCATTTGGTGAGAAGAGTAAATCACCCTTTGGTCACATAGTTGCTGCGCGACAGAGTGCAGGACAGAATCTGTCCTGGGAAAGCGTCACTGCGCGTCTGTTGCAAGAATACGAAGAACAGCAGTGTGTAGCATAAACACCCCCAGAGGACTGGAGGTGTATGCGCAGTTCGACCTGTAGACCCTGGTTCGGAGAAGGGGTGAAGCGGGCCAACCAGCTACGGAACTGGGCTCGGGCCTGGGTAGCGGTGGTAGAGCGGGTGCGAGCAAGGACGCGCGCACGCACGAGCGGATCGACGCCTCGACGCCCCGGAGCAGCACTGGGTGACGTACCAGTGCTGACGGGCGGAGGCGGTTCCGTGCTCGCTCGCGTGCTGCGCGTCCACTCCGGCTCGGCTCCGACTAAACGCGCGCGAAGAGCGAAGGCGACGTTTAGAATAAGCTGGGTGGACTGACCTTGGCGGTCGGTTGAGGACAAGCCCGTGCTTGTCCCCCTCCGCCGCCGTCGGTCCGCTCCATATTTAATATACAAAACACTCTATCATAACACTACAGTACCGTGGTACTGTAGTGGGCTACTGTAGTGCAGGTCGGCCTGCACTATAATACTGTCAGCTATGTCGAGGCTGACAGTACACGTATCACTCGTGGTGCGTGCGCGCTTCGTTCGCGCGCTGTACACGTGTGCACGTGTATGCGCAAGTCCCTTGTCCCGTGGTGTACACGTGGACACGCGCGGTGGTACTGTAGAGCTCGACGCTCTACAGTAGCTGATCTAGTTCTTGATCTAATCTAATTTAAACCCCCAGGGGGGGGTTATACTACACAGTGGAACCACAATAGCTCATCTGTGGCGAGCAACTCAAAGGCCGGAGAACGAGTTCTAATGGCGGCGCGTACAAAGCACCGCGGAAGTTGTGTAGCAACTTGTGGGGAAAAACAGAAAGAGAAGGTACCTCGCACAGACGGATAGACGCTCCCGTTGTCCGATGCCTTTATTTCCCTGGAGGCTGCACAGCGCTCCGGGATTTAAAGACCTCCATTACGAGGTACCCGCGCTACGAGCACACGCCTGAAAGGTCGTGCAGCGCTTAACATGAGCAATTAGGCATGAAGACGAAGAATTACATAGTTCCAATTTTCCCTTAGGTCATGACGGGCACTGCAATTAACTCTTCCAAGTGTTATCCCGTACAAAGGTTGGATGCTATCAGCAAAAGACAGTAACACCTTCTGTGGCCTCTGTACAGTCGTAAGCGGTGTACGACTGTGCACGACTGTGTAACATCTAATTAATGCTCACGCACAAATTATGGTCCGAAGGGTCATCGATATCCATATCGATATGTACAGACACGTGTACCATTTCCTTGAGTTGAATCTTCCAGGCGAATGATTACAGTTCCCCATGAATTGATGTTCACAAGTAAGAAATAATTCATATCGTTTGATCTTTCGCCGCTGTCTTGAGTTCTTCCTTTCCGGGCGATATCAGAAAATCACGGAGAAGGTCGGGGACATCTTGTTTGAGTTGTAACAACGGTTCCCAGGTCTGATCTACCTCATCAGGTAACCCGGCCCATTGAACGAGAATATCGATCCCATTTGCGCCTCTTCGGATGTCTACCAATGTTTCGACGTTCTGATAAGTTGTCTCAGAATGGGCTGCGTATTCGAGAAGTGCAGGACTGATTTCCTGATCTTCTCGGTCAGCACGGTACCACATGAGTCTGCGAGCATGAACAGTTTCCTTCTTGCGTTCAAGAAGATCTTCCACCTCGTATACCCACTGACTCAAGATCTTAACAATCCTTCGTGGACCTCTCCATACAAACCCCAGCTTATGTCCTTTTCTTTGCGCTCGACGGACCAGAACCATGTCACCCAAGTGGAAATTAGCTGGTACGACATTGGTCTTTGCGTTGTGTTTGAGTATTTGACGAGCTCTCGTTGCGTCAGTACGTTTCTTTACGTCCTTGTGCATGTTTGACAAGGATATCTGCAGTTTGTCAATGTTGAGTATTTGGCGCAGTTTTATCTCGTCATCTGACACAGCACTCTTGTATGTGACAACGGGCAGCGCACGCATGAGAGGGCGACAGGGCTTAATTCCAGTGAAGACTTCTAGTGGTGTTCTGTAGACCCCAGCACAGCGTGTCCCAAGTCTTTTTAGAGGTGAGTGATTGAGAATAGCTTGTACGCAGTCTACGACAGCCGGCCAATCTTGCGGGGCAAGATGCCACTCTGAAAGCAATGCCTTACATGACCGCAGTACCTCGCGGCATACTCGCTCTACCGTACCATTTGCCCATGGGCTGTAGGCAGTAGTGAAGTGACGTCGGACCTTATACTTGCGGAACATCTCCTCGTTCAGCTCATTCAGAAAGTGCGATCCCTGATCGCTAACCAACCAGTCCATAGTACTGAAAGATGCAATCCACTTGGAAAGGGCTAGTGCAGTGACTTCTGCGTTAGCAGCATCAGCAGGATGCAGCCAAACAAAAGACGAAATGTCATCCCTGATTATCAGTATATACTTCATACCCTCAAAACCAGCACCCATGTATAAAAAATCCATGTGTACTACTTCGTTGGGTTTTGAGCCATGAAGTGCCGTACCTAGCGGCCTAGGAATGCTTTCTCCGCTACGCGTTACAATACAATGGATGCAGGATTGAACAAACTCCTCGATATCATTCGACATTTCCTTCCAGTAAAAGTTCTCTCTGATTATGCTCTCCGTCGCCTTTTTTCCGCGGTGTCCTCCCAGACTACAGTGTGAAATTACCAAGACCTTCATGTGCAGCCTTAGATCAAGTCTCGGAATCCAAATGCAACCTCTTCTCTTCCAGAGCTTTTCTTCATCATCCCAGGCAATCCCTTCATCCGCAGGCGCAGGGCAATGTTTGTTCTGTGATTTTCGAAAGACTTCCATCGAAGGCCAAATGTATTCCTCTGTGGCAGGCGAGTCAACTATCCCTTCAATTCTCGAAAGTTTTGCCAATTTGCGGAGTGAACGCTTCTCCGATCGGTAGCCTTTCAGCCACCGAGTGAGAATATCCGCGAATACATTCTTCTCCCCATCCACATGCTCAATTACATATGTGAATCTCGACAGATACAGCGCCCAGCGCTGTACTTTACACACAATGTGACGCCCTAAAGCTGGCTCGAGAGCCACTGGGGCAAATATGAATAGGAGGTTCCGGTGATCAGTGAACACGTGGGTGGGCTGATCGTCATAGAAAAGATAATCAAGTTTCTTGAACACTTGGTAAATAGCGAAAGCCTCTTGCTCGAATGTGCTCCAATTTATTTCTGCCTTTTTGAACTGTGCCCCAAGGAATGCTAAAGGTTCATGCATCTGTTCTTCCACCGGTTTTTGTAACTCTCCAGGATCCGTCTGCGTTACCACCGCCGACCAGAATTGGTTTGACGCGTCAGTATAGACACAAATCTTCTTGCCCTTCTTTGGGAAAGAAATCAGAACAGCATTTCTAATTGTGTCCTGTAGACTTCTGAAGGCTTGTTCCTGTTTGTTCCCCCAGGACAGAGTTTGAAGTGCAATGTTTTGAATCGATCGCTTCGTTCGCCGTCCAGTACGTGTGTAAGCTTCTTCGAGGACTTCTGTTAGCGGAACGGATCGTTCAGCAAATTGGGGTATGGAGTTTGACATCCACCTGAGACAGTGCACAAACTGGCACAGTTCCCCCGCGGTATGTGGCATATCAAGTTCCTGCAAGGCTGAAACTCTTGTTGGATCCATCTTGACACCATTTTTCGATATGATCCTGCCACACCATCTGACTGCTTTTGTGAAGAACACACTCTTCTTTGCCGAAAGAAACAGTCCATACTTTCGACAAGTTAAAAAAACTGCAACAGGAGTTGCAGTAGATGATCTTCTCCCCGGGAATGGATAATAAAGTCGTCCAACCAGGCTTTGAGATTTTCCCGCATCTGATGGAATAACGGTTCAACTTTGCTCTGAAAGTTTGCCACTGAGTTTACAGCCCCTTGCTGGGTCCTCGTTGGTGAGTATATACCCTTGGGTGTGACCATACTGTGTGCGGCTTGGGAATTTGCGTCCAAGGGCAGCTGCCAGTATCCACTGACAAAGTCAACAGTAGCAAAGCAATCACTGTTTCGGAAGTCCACAACTTCCGAATCAATGTGCGGCATTGGCCAAGAAATGGGTTCCGTAGCATCATTCACTGCTCTGAGGTCGACAGTCATGCGAAACCTCGCTCTGGAGTCCTTCGGTACGAGAAGCGGGGCTGCTGCCCAGGTAGCTGCATGGTTCTTGCGTACAAATCCCATTTTTTCGAGGGTGTCAATGTACCTGTTCAGAAAGTCGCGTTGGTCTGCCTTGTAGCGCCTAGTTTTAGCTATGACTGGTCGTGCTCCAAGCTTCAGTTTGACTTTCATGGGCTCTACCCTTGCTGGCGGTGATCTACCCAAACGAACACGAAAAATGTCTTGAAACTCAAAAACCAGGTCGCGTAGTTGCTTCGCACCCTTCTCAGAGAGTCCGTTCTCCTGAGCTTCCTTGATCTTTGCTGTTAGAGCATTCTGCAATTCCTCCTTTGTGTCTTCACCGAGATCAATATAAATGTCGTCATCGTCGGCGAATCCGTCATCTCCGTTTTGACTATGGAATATGCCGTCATCTCGCATGATCTTGGCAAGTGTTCCATTCTTCACATCTTTACCCTTTGTAAGGATGTCTGGTACATTTACAATACCGTTGTGTTTGTCAGATGCGGCTTCGAGAATTGTCTTTGTGTCTAGGCCGAGCCCTTCCAAGACGGGACGTCCAATTAGGACATGTTCCGCTGGCTGGTCACTTACAGCCCACTCCACATTTCGGAGCAGCAAAGAAGCTCCATGTCGGATGCGCAACTCCACATCCGCTTTCACAGTCTTACAGCATGTGACTTTGGCGGTCCCTTTACTAGCTTGGGCCTGAACGGCCAGGGAGTACACGATTGGCTTGTCAAGTTGAGTGACAACTACGTGTGGGTTGCAAGCTTTCAGCTTGTCGAAGATATCAGGCGGCATCAGGTTGTCGTCAGAGCAGTTGTCTGCGAGTACCAAGGCGTGAATCGTTTCATTAAACTTGGCGGTAAACAAGGTTGAGTGATTGTCAATATCCTCTGCAGCCATTCGTTTCATGAACTTCGGCTTCTTCTTCCTTGCTGTATTCTGTTTGCGCCAGCTCTCAATCAACTTCTGCTTCAGAGCATCATTTCCTTTGCAAAGCGGGCAATCTTTGATGTAGTGTTCCTCGGTACAGTCAGGGTGCAGACACTTAGGCAGATGCTTGCGTTTACCCTTTTGGTACTGTGACGAGTCCCCAAACTTACCCTTGCCATATTCGATGGCTCCATCGCTCCTTCCAGTTTGGCTCCTTTGCATTTGACTCTTCCCTTTCGGTTTCTTATCTCGCTCATGAGAATGATTTCGTCGGTTGCTTGTTTTTTCGACAACATCCGCCAAACGGACAAGCTCGGATATGAAATAGCGAAAGTTCTTGCTACGCAGGCGTTTCGCATCCTGCTTCTCAAATTCGTCCTCAATCAAGTCTTTCAGCAGTTGTGGCTTGAGACGATCGAAGAGATGGCCAATGGCGAGCTTTGGGCACTCTTGTGGGAAGTTTGAATATCCTGAAGCTTCGAGTGCTCCCTTGTAGTCCAGAAGTAGCGTATCGATACGTGCCTCAGCACCGGGAACAGACATTTTTATCTGAACGTTTTTGATAGTCCGTTCCACATCAGACAACTCAATTTCTCCTGGCGGACGTTCACACTTGGCATTTACGCACTTCACAAGTTCATCTTCGGTAATGTCTTGGACACTAGGGCTATCGATGTAACCACGCTCTACGAACAACTCGAGCACATTGTGGTCCACGGTCGTCAGGTAGGAGGACAACTGTATATCCACACCGGGGTCACGATTCTTTTCCGCAACTTCCCTTTCGTAGTTCTCACGTGCCTTCCGAAAATTGATAAAGTCAAGCAGCGTGACGCACGTGAGTCTTGGGGCCTTTATAGTATCAACAATCGTCTGATTTTTCACAGGACCCCTCGTCGGAGACGGCTCATCTTCCAAAAGCGTCGAAGCCTCAATACGATGCTGAGACATCGTGCTTCTCTCAAAGTTTGATCCACAAATCTTCTTCGCGAAAGATATATCTGTAGCAACTTGTGGGGAAAAACAGAAAGAGAAGGTACCTCGCACAGACGGATAGACGCTCCCGTTGTCCGATGCCTTTATTTCCCTGGAGGCTGCACAGCGCTCCGGGATTTATAGACCTCCATTACGAGGTACCCGCGCTACGAGCACACGCCTGAAAGGTCGTGCAGCGCTTAACATGAGCAATTAGGCATGAAGACGAAGAATTACATAGTTCCAATTTTCCCTTAGGTCATGACGGGCACTGCAATTAACTCTTCCAAGTGTTATCCCGTACAAAGGTTGGATGCTATCAGCAAAAGACAGTAACACCTTCTGTGGCCTCTGTACAGTCGTAAGCGGTGTACGACTGTGCACGACTGTGTAACATCTAATTAATGCTCACGCACAAATTATGGTCCGAAGGGTCATCGATATCCATATCGATATGTACAGACACGTGTACCATTTCCTTGAGTTGAATCTTCCAGGCGAATGATTACAGTTGGCATCAAAAGAGACACATGGAGGAGACTAGAGTATGCTACAACTGAAACGAACGCGAGCATCTATCAAGGAACTGCACTCAGAGGGTCAAAGAGGGAAGGAGAGAGAATCGCGTCCTGACCGGGAAAGGCGACCACAGAGGCAGTGCACAATTGAGTTGATCCACGCTGCTCTTGACAGTCTCAATTGGCGAGAGATCCTCTAGCAAAGACTCAGAGTTGTTTATCATGGACTCAGGTGCCTCCGATCACATGGTTCATGATTCGAGTTTGCTCTTGAACACTCGTAAAGCTGCCACTCGTCGAATTGTCTTGGGAGATGGCCGAACAATTGATGCTGCACTGCAAGGAGATGTTCACGTCAATACTGTACTACGTGGTAGAGCAAATGGCACCATCCGCCGTTATGTGGTGCTCAAAGATGCACTGTACGTACCTGGATTAGATGTGAATTTAATTTCCTGTTCCAGACTGTGTGACGAAGGATTCACAATTCGATTCGGAAAGAATGGATGCATGGCCATGGCAGAAGATGGGGAGGTAGCAATTACAGCCTGTAAGTCTAAAGGCTTTTATCCTGTACAAATAAAAGTTGATCGATCTGAGGCTCATGCTAGCACTGCTATTGATGAAAAACTATGGCATGCCAGACTCGTTCATGCGAACCAAAGGAGTGTCAGAAGGCTAATACAATCCAATGCAGTCCAGGAGTTTCGGACAAAGTCAGTCAAACCTCTGTCCGGTGGACACTGTCCAAGTTGTGAGAAGGGCAAGCAATCTCGCGTTGTTCGTCACGCAAACCCAGTACGGGCAGGCGCTGTTGGGGATGTTATTCACAGCGATGTCTGTGGCCCCTTTTCCACTCTTTCCTTCGGAAAAGCGCGCTATTACGTTTCTTTTATTGACGAATTCTCTGGATTTATACGCATATCTCCCATTAAGAGTAAAAGCGAAGTAGATGGGAAGTTCAGGACTTTCATGGCTTGGATTGAGAGAAAAGGGGACTGTAGAATCAAAACGCTCCACAGCGACAATGGTGGAGAGTACGTGGCACTGGAATCTTTTCTAGAAGAAAATGGTATTGAATCCAGGAGAAGTTCAGCTTATTCTCCACAGGAGAATGGGATTGCTGAGCGGGCAATCGAACCATCGTAGAGAGTGCTCGGTCGATGTTGCGACATGCAGGACTGCCCAAGCAGTTCTGGGCTGAGGCTACAGTACACGCTGCTGATATCAGGAATCGCTTCTTTTGTCCGCAGAAGCAGATGGTTACATCCTTCGAACTCTTGATGGGTAGGAAACCACGGATTGATCACCTTCGTGCATTTGGCGCCCTCGCTTGGGTGCATATTCCTAAGCAGAAGCGCAAGAAGCTCGACAGTAAGAGTGAAGAAGGAATTGTTATTGCATGCTATGAGACAAGTCAATACAAGGTCTGGCTTCGGAGTACTCGTAATGCAATTATCTGCCGGGATGTCAGAGTCGATGAGACGACGTTTCCAGGACGAAACTGGTTTGCCAATGAGGATGTAGTCGTGGTGGGCAGTGACATGCCAAAACACGTACCTATACAACGCGACGCCCAGCAAGCTGCAGTAGATGTCGTACAGCAAGCCGCTGACCAACTTGCTATTGAACAACGTGCAGACATTCACACATCTGAAGTGAATGACGTAGAGAACGCTGACGGAGAACAGGCGAGCTCTGAGGAAATGGATTCCATGACCTACATTCTCCAAACGGCAGAGGACCAAGACGTATCGTCTGAAGGGCAAGCAGTACAGCCCAGATACCCGCGGAGAGAGAGAAACTCACCGGACTTCTACAACCCAGGAAGCGCACAGAGAGCCTCTTCCCTGAGTGTACCGGAGCCCGAAACGCACGCAGAGGCCATGGGAACGGACGAGGCTGCCAATTGGGATGAAGCAATACAGTCAGAGCTCGAATCGTTGCAGTCCCACGGAACGTGGGAAATTGTGCCGAAACCTGCGAACTTCCGCATTCTGCCGACCACGTTCATCTTTAGGAGAAAGCTGAATTCGGATGGCTCTCTATGCAGATATAAGGCTAGACTAGTTGTGAAAGGGTATCTTCAAGGGAATTGGAGCAAACATTTGCGCCAGTTGTCGATTTCAGTACAGTAAGAGCCATCCTTGCAGTCGCCGTCCAGAAGGGGCTTCACGCACATCAACTGGACGTGAGGACCGCCTTCCTACATGGCGACATGGATGACGAGATTTACATTTCAGCACCGCCGGGCATCTCGATTTGCGGAAAAGACCAGGTACTGAGACCCAGAAAGGGGTTATATGGGCTCAAACAGGCACCCAAACTGTGGTTCAACAAATTTAAAGAGGTTATGATATTGATGGGATTGAAGCCACTCGCAGCTGACGAATGTATCTTTGTAGATGATCGCGTGTGGTTGCTACTGTGTGTCGACGACATTATCATCATAAGCTCGTCGATGGAAAGCATCAGTGCAATCAAGAAGGAACTGAAGGAGCAGCTTGATGTCAAGGATATGGGACCGCTCAAGTTTTTCTTAGGTGTTGCATTTGAGCAAGATTCACAAGGTGCATACCTCTCGCAACAAAAGTACCTTGGAGAAGTGCTTACCAAGTTTGGGATGGCACAGTGCAAGGCCGTCAAAACTCCAATGAGTGCAGTGCCATCAAACGATGAGAGTTCAGAGGCCGATCGACAACTCTTTTAGGATATAATGGGATCGCTTTTGTTTTTGTCAACTAGAACGCGCCCCGATATCTCTTCGGCTGTTGGGCTGCTCTGTCGCCACGTTTCCAATCCTCAACATTGCCACTTGATTGCAGCAAAAAGAATACTGAGATACCTCCGTGGAACAACGGACTTTGTTCTCAGGCTCTACTGTAGCCCCGGGTCACTGCAAGCGTATACAGATGCAGACTGGGGAAATTACAGATCGGATAGGAAGTCTACGAGCAGAATTGTTCTTCAGATCGATAACTCAAGCGTTCTATGGAAGTCCCGCAAACAACCAGTTGTTGCTTTGTCCACAAGCGAGGCTGAATTTATTTCAGCAAGTGAAGCATGCAAAGCCGTTGTATGGTTGCGCCATCTTCTTAAAGAACTCTCGTGCCTGCCAAGCGGCGCCACGATACTGTTTGAAGACAACCAAGGAACAATTAACTGGGCTACAGAGGGGGTCAGAAACGCAAAACACGTTGCAATTCGAGTCAATTACGTTCAGGAACAGGTTCGTCTCGGCTCCGTGAGAATGCAGTATTGCCCAGGTGAGAAAATGACAGCAGACATTCTCACCAAGCCTTTGCACAGAATACTGTTCGAGAAACACAGAATGTCACTCGGAGTTGTTCAAAGAGTTCCGCACCAGGTCCAGAAAGGGAGTTGAAGCAGGGCCCTGATGCGAGGCAAGATTGACGTAAGCACCGGTTGTGATCCCGCAGACACCCGACGAGGATCCGGTTAATTACTGTCCTGATGGGTTTTTGGCGTGTGTATATTCTGGGGAAGGTGCAAATGCGTTGGCAATCAGTTTCAACTCATCCACGGGGATCGCAGAAATGCATCCTACGAGCTCTCCAGTCCTTTACACATTTGTACTCTTATCCTACTAGTTTGGCTTACGTCGATGATGTGTAATTACAAATACTGTAGTCTAGGAATGTTCGCGAACACCACTGTTGTGAGTAGTTAGCGTTGCGTCTACATTATATAAAGGGAGACCTAGTCAGTCTCCAGAATTAAAGAAGGAACCAAGTCGTGTCCAAGTTCGATTGAAGTCTGTTTTAAATCAGCCTGTCTCCGTCCTCATCACCGACGTAGGTTCGGTCTGGCTGCGGGCCGAAGTGTACAGCGTGAAGATCCGTGTCATCGTATTAAAGCACATGAGATGGTAGGGCGCCGTGAAGAGCGCAATACGTTGTGACGCAATGAAGGCCTTCGGGGTCTGGATGCATAGGCGTTGAGGTTGCAGTGTACCATTTCTCTTCCCATCGCACAGAGAGCGGCCAGGGCTGATCTTTGGGGTAGGGGGTGTCCGGGGTTCCAACAGATTCGTCCGTCCACAGTTCCTGTTATTGAGATAGTCTCGGTACACAGTAGAAGCTAGACGTTTAGTCGGTTAAAGGGAGTTACATACATTCAAGATAGAACTCCTCTAGTAGGATCTCTATTTAAAGTGTTCCACAGTTTGTCTAAATGTACGTGTCAGATAGAAATGGTTCTATCTGACTCACACGTAATCACACTGGTGTCCAGGATCCATTGCAGCGCTCTGCGGAAAGGTGCATTTAAGTTGACATTGTGATGTGATGATTGACGGACAGGTGAGGGCGTATTACGTATCACCAGTTCCACATCACATTTTCGTAGCCTGGATAAAAGTTCCCCAGCCTTTTTTAAACTCATTGTGTCCTCATCGGTCCTGGAGCAGTCTGTGTAGAAGAACTTAACTGCTTTAGGCAAGGGCTTCGATATGATCTGTGTTGTCAGTGGCGGAAACGGAAGGCGTGCTAACGGGAGGATTCGTGTTTGCGCGAGTCTTGTCTCTCCTGTCTCTTTGGCGGTTGATCGATTGGTCCTGCACTTCTCAATCCCAGTCATGCTAAGTTAAGATGACGGCAGTGGGACCCGCGAGTTTCTTTCTAGAAGTATTGCCGCTGCCTTTGCGGCCTCTTCGCGCAGAGAGTCCGTGTCGGTTAGCTCGCGGAGCCTTTCGATAGTCGAGGGCATACAGCAGCCTGTCTGTATTCTAAGAGTGACGTTTCGCGTGCGCTCAATTTATGTAGCGTGGTTGATGATGCGTGTGGTATCCAAGCGCTACAGCCGTAAGTAACAACCGGTTCCAGGATGGCTTTTCTTATCATACTCAGTATGCGTTCGTCTGCACCCCACGTTCGGCCAGAGAGAAGCGAGAATTCTGCAGAGTGATAGGTATTTTTCAGCAGTCTTCGTGGCATGGAAGTTGAAGGTCAGTTTGGAGTCGATCGTTACTCCTAGAAAATTTGCGCTACGTGAGGCGTGAACCTCTGTGCCACAGACTTCGACCGTTGGGTTAAGGGGCTTCCAGCGCTTGCTTCCGAATGGTAACCGAACAGTATTATTTGGGTTGATCTTAATCCAAAGGTCTTTGCAGTATTGTTCGATACTTCGTGACATGTCTCTAAGCACTGGAAGGCAATCATGAAAGCTTTTCCGAACGACCCAAACCGATGTATCGTCTGCAAACAGCGACAGTTTTCCCCCGGTCACTTTTTGGGGGAGGTCTAGAATGTACGCATCCCAGAGCAGGCATGATAGCGAGCGTCCTTGCGGGAGTCCGTTTGGTAGCACTCAACTCTTGCTATTGCTAGCTCCCCACCTACAGTAGGCTCTGCGGTCTTTTTGAAATGCTCGTAGCCAAAGATGAAGCTGTGGAGGGCAGTAGTGCCTCCCTAGTTTCGCTAGTAGGTTTTTGATCGATACTCGATCGTACGCTCCGCTGAAGTCAAGCAAGAGAGCTATTCCCACCTCTTTATTGTACATTGCTTGCGCAATATCCTCTGTGAGTTTAGCAATCTGTTCCTCGCATGACCGGTGTCTCCGAAATCCTGCCTGTTCGTGGGTTAGTATGCCCTCGACCCAGGGAGACAGGCGTGAAAGTACTAACCGTTCCATGCATCTCGCCAGCACGTTTGTAAGGCTAATGGAGCGAACCTCATTCTCCTTCCCCGGTTTCTCGATGGCAATCATCTGGGCCTTCCGCCATGCGGCAGGGGTAACCCCTTCCGTGTAATACCGGCTGTATAGGCGCAGCAATCGCTGCTTGGCAGTGTATGACAGTTCTTTCAAGAGTCTTATTTGGATGCCGTCTGGTCCCCCAACTTTCTTGGTCTTCATGCTGCGGATTACCGCGTCAAGTTCCTCGAAGCTAAAGGTGTCCTGGTGGGCCTGTCGTTTTGAGTTCTTTGCGTTATCCATCTGTTTCCGGTATTTGTTTCGATGCACAGTGTCTTTGTGCTTCCTCCTTGTGGAAGCAATGAAGTTTCGTAGGAATTGGTCGGCCATCGTCCTGTCGGACTCATTTTGGCGTCCCTTTACGGCTCGTTATGAGAACGGTTTACTACGCCTGTCCATTCCCCTCAGGACCCGCCACAGAGGGTTGCTCTCATCTGTAGCTGACATCTTTCCCACCGTGTTCTTCCACGCGGTGGCCTTGGTTTGTCTAGTCACCTGATCTGTTGTATTCTGCTGTTCTTCAAGCTTCTCTCTGTTGTGCTGTGTTCTGCTGCCGAGGAACTTTTCCCATGCTTGCTGTCGTTTACCAATAGCTTCGCTCACATCATTGTTCCACCACGACACTTCTTTTGATCTTCTACCCTTGGGGACACTTTTGTGGGCTGCGTTGAGAACTGCGGATGTTAATATTTGGTTTTACTTCTCAATGCTGCTGGGGGAGTCATCAGAGCGTATAATACGGTTGTCCAAAACTTTCCTGTACTTGTTCCAGTCAGCCTTGTCTAGCGCCCATCGTTTAGTACGTGGGGCTGAAATGCTGTATGGTCGTGGTAACGATGTGATGTTCAGTCGTCGGAGTGTTATCTGCTTTCCACGTGCTCAAGCGCGACCACTATCCCGACGCGGCAGTTATGTCGATCGCTGAGGTCCAGTCTTAAGACAGTTTGGACGGGCTTGGACGGGCTTGGACGGGCTTGTTTTGGCCGGTCATGGACACTTCTTTTTTGAAATACATAAAATAATCGAGCTGGAATTATTAAGTGTGCGCAAATCAGGATCTCGTCCTCCCTCAGTGACACCATCATCACAGCATCATTACGGTTGTGTGCTCTTCCCTCAAGTAGTCTCCAGTATACAAGACTCGAACAAGAGAATCATCATGTAGTCCATGACGCGCTGGTCAAATTCTTCACCACCGAGATGGGTATCACCGTACGAACTCGTACACATCTCCGTGCCTCCCTTTTCACCACACACGCATATCTCCAACTCTAACCCCCTCATCCCCCCCCGCTCTCCCTCCGCCCATACGCCCTCTCTCCATCCCTCGATCCAGTATACAATCCTTCCCCCTTCATCCCCCTTCAACTATTTTCCGTTCCTTGCCACCCCCGTCTCTCAGCCCCAAGCCATCATGGGCAACTCTTCCTCCCTGCCGCTGCGTGCTCGCCGTCGCCAAAAAGGGGCAGAGAAGGACAGAGGCGAAGGAGGGGGAATGGTGATCAAGGAGAGAATAGGTTACCCGCAATAGTCGACGCAAGTAGATAAAAAAGAATAAAGGGGATTGCGCAGCGATTCGTGCTAGTTGTTCGGCTCGTTGGTGGGGAGATATTTGTTGAACAGGGCAAACTTTCCGGATGAGGATTGCTTTTAACAGGTACTACCCTCTAAAGGAAAAAAAGGGTCTGCTATGGCGGAAGAAGGGCGAACGTTTTGTACAGTATCTCTAAGATTGGAAGTTTCGCGTCGTGATAATTTGAAAGTTGGAGGTTGGAAAAATGGATCTTCTTCGGATTTATGTGATCTACGATGGCTAATTAGGCTTTTTTGGTGGCATCGGTTTACGCACAGATGTATTGCAGGAGATTAAATTAATCTGCAGTGCGTTGACACGTGCATGTTAAGGAATGTTAAAAATAGACCAATAAGAAGCTGTTTTGCACATGAGACTCCCGGGACCGTCCAAAACAAGCCCGTCCATGCCCGTCCAAACTGTCTTAAGACTGGACGTGAGGCGTTGGATAGGTCTTTCTTGCTAGTACGTCTTGTGGATCTGTCGTTTAGCACTTCGTAATGTGACTGGAGAATATGTTCTTCAAGTAAATGGTCGTGCGGGGGCCATTTACTGTGCACATTGGCTGGGTCCCATGTTCTTACAGCATTAAAGTCGCCTAGGACGATTCTGTCTTCAGATAGCCTCGTCAATCAGGTCGTACCCGCTCGTAGCCACCCTGGGGCGGCGTAGACGTTTGAGATATTCATCAGTCCACGTGGTGTTCGCATTGTTAAAGTGCAGCGTTGTACGCGTCCGGTGTTGTAGAATTCTCTCCGTGTTGTCCGTTGACACAAAGATTCCCGAACGTATTTGAGTACGCCTCCGTATCCGTCGTCGCAATCTTCTCACGCTAGGACGGTGAAGCCTTGGATCTGAGGAGCTGCGTCGCCGCCTTTGAGATGGGTTTCCTGGAGACAGGCGATATGTATCCCTCGTGTTGAGCACTGAATTGATACTTCTTCTGCTGCACGACGACGTAGCCCGCAAACGTTGAGCTGTAGTATCTCGAGAGTCTTCTCGGGGTCCTTAGTTCCTTGGTTGCGTGTTCGTCTGGATCCTGGCCGGCCAGAATTTCGTCGTAGTCTCAAGAGGGCTGTGTGTGGCCGTGCGCCGCACTCTTTCGGTAGCTGTAGCGCGGTAATGGGCCTGGTTGAGCGCATGATCGTGGCGCTGGGGGACGGGAGGGGTGTCTGGGCGGCGGCGATGGCGGGAGGGAGTCAGGCAGCTGTATCGCTTCGCGTACGTCAGCTGGCAGTGCTAGGAGCGGTCGCCGCGGTCGCAGTCGTGGCGGTGTAGTCATCTTTGTCCTAGAAGTTTTGAAAAATGCTTCGTCGTTGGGGTCCGAGTTTGGGGACTCCTGAACCCGATCTGGGTGGGACCGGGTGCTCAACATTTCGCCACGGTTATCCGTCGACAGTCACTGAAAGGGTGCACTTACTACACATGAGTCATTCGGCCTCAGCTTCTGTCGGCCATCTTTCGGAAAATAATGAAAACGGACGAAGACGGTGGTCATAAATCACACTGGACAATATGGTGATTACTTGTTCAACTCCCGAGCGCCCTCTCTTTCGTGGCGTATTTACTGTAGGTAGATGTGTCTGTACTGAAGGAGACTAGCTCCTTTCTTCCCTCCACTCACACAGAACAACAACAAGAGGTATCGACATCTACATTAAGCTGTCAGGTTTATTGGAAGCAATTGCCCCTTGAGGGACCTGCTACAGCTACATTTGCGGAAACCACAGAGCGTCCTGATCTGCCCCACATTCGTGGAAGTGTAGGCTGTGCGCACACGTGTTTTCTCTAACTACACTTCCCGTTCTCTGCACTTTACTCTCTACAATTTATCCGGGCGAACAATGGCGCGTAGACTGGATCACTTCGAAGCACGCCGGTATAGCAGCGAACTATGCTTCTTTGAAAAATGAAATCTACAGCTGAAAATGCACTGGAATATGTCCCTGCCGAAAGTGACGTTCTGCTCGTCTTTATTAATCGTCTGGTAGGTCGGTCTGATGAACAACTTTGCAATAATCGACTGTATGAAGCATCTGCTGGAATCTCCTCTGGATTCATCTGCGGCCGCTAAGGAGACAGCTTTGGAGCTACTACCACCTGAGATTCCTCTTTCAATATCTACTCTCAAGGCTCCCATCATATTCCAGAATCTCCGGCTTGTGCTACGCAAATTCGGAATCAGCGTTAATCAGCGTCAAGGCCTGTTCGTCCCACAGGCTATAGCAGAAGGTCTTTATGCAGGAGATGACGCTTTATTGCGCACCGCTCGCGAACAAATTGCGGACTTTCCCATGAGTAGAGGCAACTCTGTCTTGAGCACTGCAGCTGCCCCTTCTTGCCTTGCGGGTGCTCCACACCATTCAAGCCGCAACAACCGTCCGTCAGAGGACATGATATCCTCTCGCAATGTCGATTCTGCCTCAAAGCACTTCACAGAGAGCAGAAAATTCAGCGGTATTCTTGGAAAGTCCCCGAGTCTTCCGGAAGTACAGAGAGCATACCTGACATATTGCGACCAAAAATCATTCTCCCGTAATGATCGTGTTAAACTCATTTCTCTTGCATTGAAGGGACCAGCCCTTGGATTCTGGGAGGATAACATACACGCGCACCCGGATATAACGCCAGTGCCAGACGTTTTCCAAAGGATTGCAGCTCAGTTTGACTCTCCAGCTCACCAGTGCCAGATTGAGGCCATCGCTCTCGGACTGACAATAGAAGATATCAGGAAGAAGAATACCTGCAGCCGTGTGGCTGCTCTAGGTACATTGCACCACGAAGTTGGGAGGCTCAATGACCAATTTCCTCCCGAGAAACGCCGTGAGACCTTCAAGATCAATACTCTCATGAAGATCGTTGAGCGCTTCGCATGGCCACAAAATCCCGAAGAGGAAGTCATGCAAGGCAAACTGAAATATCAGGATCTATACACTAAGTTATCAGCTGCTTTGGTAATATGGGAAAATGAGGTTCGTCGTTCGAGGCGGGACCCTGAGCAGGTAGACGATACTCGTATCGCGGCAACGTCCGGGGACTTCATTGGTTACGGTTCCAAGTACGCATTCGGGAACAATCCTGCTCCGCGCCAAAGGTTATTACCTTTCCCCAACACCGCTCCGAGGGCCAGCTTCGCATCATGACCACGTCGAGACAAATCTAAAATCATCTGCTTCAAATGCCGGAAGCCTGGGCACTATCGCTCTGAATGCAAAGAGCAGGGGTCTACCAATATGATTGATGCAGGAGGGAATCGCATGAAAGAAATAGGTGGGCCACACAATGCCGCAGCTGCACAGGTACTTATTGAGCTCGTGATGGAAGAAAATGACTACGAAGCGGCATATGAACTGGAGGCTGCTGAAACTACGAAGCAAGTGTGTAGTGTCTTCGAAACTCTCGTCGCCGACCACAGTCCCCTTGATACTGGGGTGGATACAGACGATGACGCATTCACCGCCTTGGTCGATTCATCGGACGCCGGTGTGCAAGGGATGGATTTTCCGACGCCAGACGGAACTTAACCTGTGGCTCTCTGTCTGGCCTATCAGAGCCAAAAGAACCAGATAAGAAGCATCCCCCGAATGCCACTATACCAACTTTCTACGTCATCAACCGGAACATTTTCATTCTAAGTCGAGATTGTAACAAAACGAAATTCGAGGGAGCGTGCCTGGACACGGGGGCTTATCGCACAGTGATAGGTCTTTCGCAATTCTCTGCCTACGCTAAGGAATATAACGTCATTCTAAAGCCATTCCAAGAACCTTTCCGATTCGTATTTGGTGATCAAGTAACCTCCTCTCTTGGTGTGGTATATATCTTATTACCCACGCCCTCTGGCCCGAAATAGATCAAAACGCACATAGTGAAACCAAGTAGACCATTCCTGATAGGGTTGGATGTCTTGGTGCCCATCGCTGGAATGTCTTGACAGTCCAAAATGAGCTCGAATCCGTGAACGAAGGTTGGAAGCTGGCATGCGTGAGAAAGTTTGCTCACATATACCTTACCTGGGATCGATTGTCAACGACATTCTACTCCAAAGCTGCACTAAGTAAGCTTCATCACCACTTTATGCATCCATCCGTCGGAAAGCTCTACCATTTGCTACGGAGAGCTGCACCGGAACGGCTAGACCCCGACACGAAGAAACGTTTGAAAGAAATTTATGATTCTTGGCATATCTGTCAAACCTACTCCACGAAACCATTGACATTCCAAGCCCGATGCACTGATGAAATTATTTTTAACAAGGAGGTTAGAATCGACCTCATGTTCTTTCAAGGGAAGCCTGTGATTCACGTAGTGGATACCGGGACCAACTTCTCTGCCGCGCGATTCCTTCCCTCCCAGTCCACCGACGCCATTTGGAATACTTTCATGTACTGTTGTGTCACAATCTATACTGAGTACCCTCTATCCATGCTGACAGACCAAGGCTCTGTATTCCGTTCAAAAGCGTGAAAGTCTAACAGCGAAACTGCTCAGATTTCGCTGCGACATACAGGCACCGAGTCACACAATTCGCTTGGCGCTGGGGAAACATATCATGCAATGCTACGTCGGGTCTTTAACAAAATATCGATGCAATTCCCAAGACTCCCTATGCAACTACGATTGTCAACCGTTGTCAAGGCGGTGAATGACACTGCTGTACCTGATGGTCTAGTCCCTTCTGTTCTACTGTTCGGATCCATGCCCTCGATAGCCCAAACTGGACCAGAGGATGAGTGTCTACTACCAAACATTTCGGAATGCAAAGAAGCCTTATGCATGGCTAGAAGAGAGTATGCAGACTTGATCGCACGTCATCGAGTTCAAAATTCACTAAATCGGAAGGTACCCTCTGCAGCACACAATATGTACACACCAGGCCAACAGGTATATGTATACCGTGAACGAAAGAAACGCTGGTAAGGGCCTTTTAGTGTCATCAAAGTCCAAACCGCAAAGAGTGTTGTGTTGGATGTTTGTAGGAAACTCAAATCACAGCCTTTTAATGGATCCCAGATCAAACCAGCGAAAACTGCGGTACAAGATGGCTTTCCAGATCTAGAACAACTTGATAAAACAAAAGAACAAACTCAGGACGAGCGAAGATCTCAACGTGAGCGCTTTACCCCATCTCGCTTTATTCCGGCATTTTTTTCCATTGATGATAATGACCTGAGACGTAATGGCATTATGTATACAGAATTGATATCTCCAGGAGATCCTCGAACCGATTTGGTTGACGAGGCAAAGAGAAAGGAACTGGCAGGACTTTTCAAGCGGGCAAATTCAAGCTGGTACTCCGCGAAGAAGTGGAAGTGAAGCCAAATATCATTCCTACTCGGTTGGTACTGTCAATCAAGCGGTCTGATGACGACAAAGAGGTACTCAAAGCCCGGTTCGTTCTAGGTGGCCATCGAGATCGCGAGGAATCATCCTTTGTTCACACTTCTACTACACTTCGGCACTGTTCTGTGCCTATATTGATTGCTCTTGCGGTGATTTTCGGATTTGATGTATGGTCTTCGGATGTAACACAAGCATACTTACAGTCCGCACAGAATTTGAAGCGCAATGTATTCATTCGACCAGAGATGATTGAACTAGCTGCGGACGGGCTACTCCAAGTCATGACACCACTGTATGGTCTCACAGAATCAGGTGATTATTGGGGGGAAACACTAACTGACCATTACAAGAAGGATCTGAAGATGGACGCATCACATGATGATTTATTACTATTTTTCAAAAGAGAATGTGGGAAATTGGTCGGCATGTCAGGCGCTTATGTGGATGATTTACTAAGAGCAGGTAACAAGCAGTTCCGTCAAGAATCCACAAAATTAACATCATCTTCATTTGAGACAAAACCAGCAGAAAACCCCCTCTCAACTTCACAGGATTGGAAATATCAGGACCACGGACCGAGTTACGCCTAAGTCAAGAGCATTATGTGAAACGATTGCCATATCTCAAGAAAAACGCCTCGTTCGACGCATTCCGCTCTTTGCGTGTAAAGTTGCTGTGGGTCGTTCATTCTCGACCAGACATCGCTTGTGCGGTATCCATGTCCACTCAAGTAACAGAGTCAAAATTTTCTCTCACAGCAATCGATGCCGGGAATAAAATCGTTAAGCACCTTCGCCGAACACTGCATCTACGACTCCATTACCCCAAGCTCGATATAGGGTCACTGTACATCGTTACGTACACTGATTCATCATTTCAGAATAATTATGACTACACTAGCCAATTGGCGTACATAATTCTACTTGCCGACAAGCACAAGAATTGTTCGATTATCCACTATTCGTCGCACAAGTCTCGCAGAGTGGCACGTTCAAGTATGGCGGCAGAAACGCTGGCATTTACGGATGGGTTTGACAATGCATTTCTCGTCAAACATGATATGCAACGTATGTTAGGAAACGAACTTCCTCTACTAATGGTTACAGACTCTAAGATTCTGTTTGATGTATTGACAAGACACAGGAGCACGACAGAAAAAAGTATCAGGGCCTACATCGCGGCTACCCGAGAAGCCTACGAAAATCATATCATTTCCAATATCGCTCTTATCAGAAGTGACTATAACCCAGCGGACGGACTAACAAGGATACAACCAAACAGCGCCCTCATCCATGTTATGGAGACCAACAAAATTGACCATCCTATCGAACAGTATATTAAGAGTCCTCAGACATCCGGAGGGGGAAATGAAAGGGTGCACTTACTACACATGAGTCATTCGGCCTCAGCTTCTGTCGGCCATCTTTCGGAAAATAATGAAAACGGACGAAGACGGTGGTCATAAATCACACTGGACAATATGGTGATTACTTGTTCAACTCCCGAGCGCCCTCTCTTTCGTGGCGTATTTACTGTAGGTAGATGTGTCTGTACTTAAGGAGACTAGCTCCTTTCTTCCCTCCACTCACACAGAACAACAACAAGAGGTATCGACATCTACATTAAGCTGTCAGGTTTATTGGAAGCAATTGCCCCTTGAGGGACCTGCTACAGCTACATTTGCGGAAACCACAGAGCGTCCTGATATGCCCCACATTCTTGGAAGTGCAGGCTGTGCGTGCACGTGTTTTCTCTAACTACACTTCCCGTTCTCTGCACTTTACTCTCTACAATTTATCCGGGCGAACAATGGCGCGTAGACTGGATCATTCACACCATGGGAGGGCGTTGAGCTATCGTGGCCATTTTGTTTTGATTTCAACTTTCAGTTGCTTTGCCGGGTGCTTTCTTTTATATATGTGCTTTCTCGCGTTGCTCCTCTGCCACCATGCAGAAAGAAAAGCTTCTCATGTGGCAACCGTAACTAGGCTATTAAGGTAGAATTGAGTTTCATGAACGATTGCATGTGTGGCTGTTAGCTCCCAATGTGCCACCGAGATGGACCGCCAGATGGACTTATTTTCCGGGATGAGATAAAGACTTCTCAGGTTATAAGCGATGAATGCGAGTGTTGAAAAAGTAGCATTTTGCAGGTGTGGAGATACGGCGGCGCCACGCCCCGGGTTTGCTGTCATTATAGCAGCATTACAGAAGACCATGATAGATGATCATATCCTTGATCCAGTTGATCCAATCTGCCCAGACAATTGCACGGAAGACGAAAGGTTGTAGCTTTAATTAATTGTAGGGTATTGCAAAGTGAAATTCGAAGACAGACATTGTCAGCAGATGTATGGCGAATGAATAAGCTGTCTCTTCGTCTCAAGGTGCGAGTGCGAGCGACCATGTCGCGAAAGAGATCGAGGGCAGAACGAAATCAATAAACAAGGTTGTGCACAAACTTCTGACGACTCCCTCTAAGGCGGGTAGTCGTACCGTCGTTCTCTCAGAGGACTCAAGTTCTTGCGAACAGTCCAGGCTCTTGCGCGCCTGGTTTTCGAGTCAACGTTTTGACCGTATAACGGAGTTTTTCAACATTCGCGAATTAAGAAACGCTTCGTCTCCAACGTTTTGCCAATTTTAACGTACAGGACTTCCGACAATCAAAATGCCGCCTACAGCTCCATCCTCGTCTATTGATGGCCAAATTGATAGTGCTGCTGCTGCACAGGACATGACTTATGTGCCTTCTAATCCTTTTTGTTACATTCGACTCAGCAATGCCAACCAAGAAGGTCTCTTCCACCTTTTCTCTGGCTACGCCTCACAGAGCCCGGATCCTCAGCAAGACGATCTTTTGTCTCAGATCCGGGAAGACCTAGATCCTCGTGAGCTAGTGCACCCAATGATCACTGTAAACTACGAGATTTATAAGAAGATTCGTTTATTCTTAAACGAGAAGGGTGTGCCTACCCCAGTGATAGTCGAGTCCGGTAACCTCATCGTTAATCGTATCATATGCGCCGTATGGAATCGAGATGCAGACTAGGAAGACATAGTGAAGGCCATTTACCAAATCAAAGCCATAAAACGCGGAGAGTTTGTGCCCTCTTCAGCATCTATCCCTGGCGGCAATCCATTTGTGTTCCTGTACATCCAGCTCCCCGCGACTGTCCCTCACACCTCTTCTTCGGGGCCTGCAAAGGGTCCACCGTCATACTCGCATGGTTCAGAAATTCATTATGCCGCTAAAGGCATGAGTTCCACATATCATTCAGACAAGCAAAAATTCTGGGGTAAAACCGATGAAGATTGGCCTACCAAACTGTGTCGCTATCAGTTCATGTGCGGCCAGAACAAGGTCACAGGCTCTGATCGTATCTCGACACCATTTCTTCCATCCTTCTACACAAAAGCCTCTTAATCTGTTGAAACGGGGTATGCCCGAGCGCATAAATGCCAAGACACCAAAGCTAGCTCAGGACATTGCCGACAAGTGTCAGGGTTGTAAAAGGTTTGGCATGCGCCCGTATCGCTTCCGTGTTTCGCTTCCCAGTGATGAGATAATTTTCAATCATGAGGTAGCTATCGACCTGTTCTGGGTAGAAGGTAATCCCGTTCTACATATAGTTGACACGCAAACTGGGTTTCAAAGTGTCGCTCTGCAGAAGATTCTCAGTGCTCAAAACATCTGGAACGCCTTTATGGAAGCTTGGGTTACGGTTTACGTCGGCTACCCGAATCGCATACGTGCAGATCAAGCCTCGGTCTTTACGTCTAAATTCTGGCATGACGTGACCGCACTGTATGGTATTGAGCTGCAACTTTCGGGTGTCCAAAGTCATAACTCTTTAGGCATGGGTGAACGGTACCATGCTCCATTGCGTCGCACATTCCGCAAAATACGAGCACAGTACCCAAGACTCGATCCAGAAGTCACCCTGCGATTAGCTGTGAAAGCCGGAAATGACACCCTGGGCCCACGTGGGCTTGTCCCTACAAAGCTAGTATTTGGAATAGACCCAGCCTTCGCCGCCGTTAACGCAAAGCTTTCACATCAACGCGATCGAATGGCCGCTCTTGATCTTGCGCGTCGGGAGATGGCAACAATTACCGCAGAGCTACGCATTCAGCAAGCCCTACGGTCCCAACTGCCTCCTGCGACGCGCTATAACATCAACCCCGGCGACGATGTGTTGGTGTACAGAGAAGGAGAAAAGGCTTGGATAGGTCCCTATCAGGTGAGGAAGATCATGGGGAAAGAGGTGTTTGTGGATTGGAACGGAAAGGAGAAGCACTACAACCTATCACAAGTCATTCCAGCACCCTCTGCACAGGGCGATCGTGAAGTACAGCGCCTACCATCCGGGATGGAATAGTTTCGATCCAACCCTCCACCTGGCGTCATGCTTACTAAGATTCTTCATCCCGGTGATCCTCGAGGAAGCTCCGGTATCTTCGAGGAAGCTAAGGCCAAGGAACTCGCTGGCCTCGCCGGACGCGGCGTCTACAAGATCGTCAGTAAGGAAGAGATACCTGCGGATGCTAACATACTCGGGGGGCGTTTTGTGCTCGCTATCAAGAACGCCAACACTGATAAGCAACTTTTCAAGGCCCGCTTCGTGATCCAAGGGCACACCGATACAGAGAAACATCTCTTCGTGCATAACAGCACCAACCTTTGTCAAAGCTCGATTCATCTACTCTTTGCCATTGCTGCGGTGTTTGGATTCAGATTGTGGTCGCAAGACGTGTCGCAAGCTTACCTACAGAGTGCCGAAAAGCTCATGAGAGACGTCAACGTTAAGCCATCTAAAGAATTTAATCTCGAACCGGGACATTTGTTACAGTTGCTCAAGCCTCTTTACGGCTTATCGGACTCCGGGGATTATTGGCACGTCACATTTTCTAAACACTTACGTGAAGAACTCATGATGACACCGAC
The DNA here is from genome assembly GCF_000350225.1 of Chondrus crispus. Taxonomy (NCBI): domain Eukaryota; phylum Rhodophyta; class Florideophyceae; order Gigartinales; family Gigartinaceae; genus Chondrus; species Chondrus crispus. The sequence goes on from NW_005179200.1 coordinate 96,720, forward strand.
AACCGGCGATCTATCCCTTTTTTCAAGGTCGTGCATGGGAAACTGAGGGGATTAACTGGAGCTTATGTAGACGATACTATTGGTGGGGGTGATTTGGAGTTCGAGTGCGAGTCGATGATCACTGGGCAACGCTTTCAATCCAAACCGAGGGAGTATGACCAGTTTCAGTTCCCTGGTATCCAAATCGAGAAGTTGGAAGGTGATGACAGCGGATATCTCATGCACCAAGAGCGATTTGCGAGGAAGATTATGCTGCTTGATTCTGCCTGCACCTTCCCGGAATTTCGCTCAAAGAGACAGGAGTTGGCCTGGTTTATTCACACAAGACCTGATCTCGCGGGTGCAGTAAATCTAGCTGCACAGGTTACTGAATCTCATTTTACAAAGAAAAATGTCAAAGCTGTGAACAACATTGTTGCGCGAGCGCAGAAGAATGCTAAACGCGGAATTCGACAACATCGTCTCGACCAAGACACCCTTTCCCTGCGCGTGTTCACTGATTCATCTTTTTCCAATACGCCCAGCCTTCGATCGCAGCTCGGGTTCGTGGTACTTCTCTGTGATGCGTCCCGCCGGTGTAATATACTACGTTTCGCATCATACAAAAGCAAGAGGATTAGTCGTTCAGTCATGGGAGCGGAGGTGTTAGCCTTCGCTGATTGGTTCGATTAGGCTTACCTGTTGCGACACGATCTCCCACGCATCCTGAATACCAACCTTCCCCTCGCTATGCTATGCTGACCGATTCTGACAGCCTGTTCAAGACCATTATTAAATCAACCACTACGACCGAGAAGTGGCTGATGATAGATGCGAAGGCCGCCAGGGAGGCGTACCACAAGCAAGAAATAAGCGACGTCGGCTGGATTCGATCCGAGACTAGACGATCCGAGACTACAATCCGGCTGAGGGGCTCACCAAGTCCGCACCGTGCCCTGTCCTGGAACACCTGTTGGATACTGGGCGCATCGAAGTTCCTGTGCAACAATGGGTCGTACGATCTCCTCTCAAGCGGCAGAAAGATCAGAGGTCACTACCACTTTCGCCTTCAGAATCCCCCGAGTGTTGAGATACGGGGGAGCCACGCCCCAGGTGTGCTGTCATTAGAACAGCATTACAGAAGACCATGATAGATGATCATATCCTTGATACAGTTGATCCAATCTGCCCAGACAATTGCACGGAAGACGAAAGGTTGTAGCTTTAATTAATTGTATGGTATTGCAAAGTGCAATTCGAAGACAGACATTGTCAGCAGATGTATGGCGAATGAATAAGCTGTCTCTTCGTCTCAAGGTGCGAGTGCGAGCGACCATGTCGCGAAAGAGATCGAGGGCAGAACGAAATCAATAAACAAGGTTGTGCACAAACTTCTGACGACTCCCTCCAAGGCGGGTAGTCGTACCGTCGTTCTCTCAGAGGACTCAAGTTCTTGCGAACAGTCCAGGCTCTTGCGCGCCTGGTTTTCGAGTCAACGTTTTGACCGTATAACGGAGTTTTTCGACAGCAGGTGCCTAATATACCAACAAGATAGATGTCACATGGGAAAATAATTGTGTGCTCTTCTCATTGGCATCATTTGGGCAATAGTACAATTTGAGCAAAGTTCAAAATACACGCCTCGACTGCCTATATGGGACTATTGTTCTCACATAAGGAGACTTTTCGACATACTTTTTTTCTCATTTGCTCTTTGTCAACAAGAAAAACAGGTAGCGCCACCACCGTACTTGACTTCTGCCTTGGGACCAGAAAGAACTTTGTGAGAATTGCAGGTTCTTTTTGGTCGTTTTAGACATGTCAGGAAAGGAAGCCTTTTAACCACTTCAAAACCGAATGTAAAATTATTTCAAACTCTAAGACATCATTTTAAAAAGGGATTTGGAAATCAATCTGCATTGCCTTCTTAATCTTTTTCGCATTCAACGCAGCTATCCGGGCGTCTTGCGAAATGCTATTCTTCGTGTCGCTCATGTGCTTATTGGCCGGACCAGGTGGCCTCAATTATTTACGTGCGGTATACCGGAATTGTCATAGAGGAGTCAGAGACCTGACCGAAGCCATGGCGGTGGTCTCGCGCGCCCTGACTTCCGCACCCTCAGAAACTGGCATGTCTCCATCGTGCCGCGTACTAAGTGAGACGGCGTTTTGCACGAGCCGAGACCTCCGTGGCGATCATGAGTCCCTTTCCGGCGTTGAGATATCGTCGGCACGATTTATCAGAGTTCCAACGTCCTTTAGCCATGATGTCCGCGAAAGGCTTCTTGTCCAAAAATCGGAGGTGGCCCCACCATGTGGCAGAGAATGAAGCGTGTAACCGGCTCTTGACAGATTCAGCGCCTGCAGAGCATCTTTCAAGCAACGTGTCAATTCAGCGTATGATGACTAGAACACCATCGAGTCCATTCTGTGACCTCGAGAGGGCCAGCCACGACTTAGCCATGACTGTAGTCGAGTGTGATGCAAGATCGATGCCAAGGTTTACTGGGATCGCGTGCCTATCTACCTTGTGTAGGGATGCTAGTGATCCGTAGTCCGGCGGCGATCGTAGTGAGTTGATCGCTGTTATACGTGTGAAACGTGTGTGCGTATGGCCCTCATGACATCGAGGAAGCAGTTCGGCGTCCGACAGAGGCACGAACTGATTTTTGCCCGTTTTGGCCTCACATGCAACACAGCCGCACCGTGACCGACCATTACGAGAGGACAGTCGCGGATCCCCTTCGAAAGAGAAATCTCCCCACCGAAGAGCATGTATCTCCGTGGCCCTCAAATATCCGTGGAATCCGAGCGACAGTGCTAAGGCCATAGAACGATTATTCCGGTGATAGTGGAATCCGGACACTGCGTCCAAAATGGCTGAGCTGAGAGGAGGTGGGGAGCGCGAGGGTACCAAACGATCCCATCCCTTCGAGGCGAGGCGCGCCTCCCGAAGGAGATGATGGGCATGAGGAACCAGAAACTCGATCCCAGATATGGTGTTGATGAAGAGCTGACGCTCCCCTCGTCGCGGGTTGTGGTCGTGCAGGACCGTTGCGTACGCAACGAAGACTACGTAGTCGGCGAGGGCACGATCGAGATCGGATAAGAGGGTAACGTCTGGATGCAAGACCAATAGCCAGGTGATGAACAACTGCACAGCGCGCCGGTAGCCACGAAAAGTAGAATCCTTGTATCCTGTTGGATATCGCTACTACATATACTGTGCACATCCCTCTCCACCTGTCTCCTGGCCAGGGGGCACTCCCTTTTACCACAGGTTATGGTCCCGTGGCGCATCCTGCTGCGCACCGATGCTCAACACAAGTGATCGCGAGTTCAACTTTCAACGTTTTCCAAGATTTTCAACTGTACGGCGACTGTCAAGCACCCCCCTTACAGCACGCTCCAACACCAAGGCCTCTGCTACTCACCACCCTCTTACAGCACGCTCCAATACCAAGGCCTCTGCTGCACATCATCCCCAAGCACGCTCAAACACCACGGCCTCTGCTTCCTCCCCACTTCCCCGCTTTCATTCACCTCACTACAAGTCAGATCGCGGCGACTGTTGGATATCGCTAACGCTCATCCTTTCTACGATCTTCCCCTACCTTCTTTTCCTTACAGCTCTGTCAGATATCGCTACTACATATACTGTGCACATCCCTCTCCACCTGTCTCCTGGCCAGGGGGCACTCCCTTTTACCACATATCCAGCCGTTTGCAGAGGGGTCGGACGGGTGAGGCTCTCAGACAGTAGCAGGTGGGCGGCTTTCTGCAGGCGGAGGCCGGCCTCCAATTGAACGTGAAGGCTAATCAGCAGGATTGAGTTCGGTAGGGACCCAGTATAGCTGCAATCTGATATCCCTCGGATAACGGCTGCGGCGAAGCAACGGCAACTTCCGTTGATAGCTGACGAGGAGGATATCCCCTTCTCCAAGGCCCCAAGGGCGACCTTACTATCGACAAAAAGAGGGCGACGCGAGAGTGGAGGGAATTATCCGAGAGTTGCATGTGACGCACAGCGAGTATGGCCCCCTCGAGCTCGAGGAGGTTTATGTACTGTGTGCGAGACCATCGCGTGTATATTGCAGTTCGAAAAGACATCTGTTGACATGCACGGCGAAAAGCACGAGAGACTGAGAGACTGAAAGCTCCTGAGAGGGTCTCAACATTTCGTTGTGTGGGCAACTAAATTCCGAAACGACCTGTAAATTCGAAAGCCACCCTTTGCGCACTCTTGTCTCCCCAGATGTTCGTAGGAAGTTTTTCAACTGCTGAGGGGAGAGATCGCAGTAAGAGACACCGCCTCCGTATTAACTGGCATCCGAAGCGCAGACTCGAATGCAGAAACCCGCCCTTAAGTCAGCATACATGAGCGGGAAGAGGTCGAGTAGCATGTTCAGTTCGGTGCCCACAGCTGGTGGAAGACGCCTGCGCCTTTCTTCATCATCCGTTTGCATGAATTCGAATGCCTTGTCGAGAATCGACAGAAGCTCACGTCGGAGCAAGCAAATGCAGATACAAAGTCCAACTGTTTGGGGCAGATCTGTGGCACTGGCGAACCCCAACCGGAGCAGCCGCTCGGTTCGGACTCAGAGGCACAGTGCTGTCTTAGGCTTGATAGTGAGCACTCCCACCGGCCACCGCCACAAGCCAAGAGCCTCCCCGGGCATTCCAGAGGGCGCCATCTGTCGCTTATCCGGGGCATCCGGCAGTTTATGACCCGAAAGTGTGGAGACATTTCTGGACGTGGAGTCGTTTGCGGTACATGCTGAAGTGCTGACGACTGTGATATCGTCGATGTATACAACGACTGTTCCCACTTGGCGTGGTACAATTTGCCGCCCCGAACCTCCGATCAGCAAACCGAGCAGCCCTGAGCGACGAACGATGGCAATGGACGCGCCTTGCGCAAGGTGCCCAGCGAAAGTAGCCCCCATAGGAATGCATCGTAAACACGGAACGACAACCTCCGGCCCAGACTCGAAACCCAACTTCGAGCGTCGGATCCGAGACAGCCCCAGGAAGGGCACTAGAAAAGCCGGCGCTTGTAGACGGTTGTAGTACTGAGAGATGTCACAACTGGCCAGGTGCAATGACTCCCCCTGCTCCAGGTGAAGACTCGCGAGAATATCTGGTGTCGGTAGCTCGACCATGCTGGCCTCCGGGATGAACAACGCGTTAGACCGATTTCTTGCCCAGATGAGGCGCTGTGACTGCCCGACTGTTTCCCAGACGCCAAAATTGAGTTCTCGATGACGTCCGGGCTGGGTCGCAAGAAGGTTATCATTCCTGCCTTGGCCATGCGGGTTAGCAATGCTGGGTAGTGTCTGCTCTTTACTCCTAAACGAGTATGCTGACGGTGAGGCTCCGTATGAGGCCAATACGACTTAGGTAGTATCAAGTAGTTCTTTGATATGAGGTATTGTTCCTCCAGAAAGAGAATCTCCCGGAGGTCGGCCGTCGCAGCAAGGGAAGGTTCGGGAATGGCTGCCATCCTCTCATCCAGAAGGCACTAGTCCCCCGGCTCTCTTCCCCAAAGTATCCGAAAGAGGGCTCCCTGCCTGAGCCCATAGCGGAGCCTCCTTATCCAGCGCGACCGTCCGAGCGGCTGCAGCTCGCCATCGCGCCCGAACTCGCGCGTCAGTCCGATCCCGTCTGTCCGGGGTCAAAAATGACGGCTCGTTCGATCTGCCCGTCTCCAACCACACCAGGGCAGCTGCGGGGTGCGTGCCTACCGTCGCCTCGCACGCCCAATCGCGGGGTAGCAGGGGCGGGGCCCAACCCAATGTCTTTTTTTCTTCAGTTCAGCTCCTCCGGCCGGACGACCGGCCCGCTCCCGATCCCCATGAAACCAAGCATCCTCAGGACGCACGGGCCCCGCTCCTGTCGATCCATCCCCAGTGACTTTTCCAGAACCCACAAACGACGAACCAGGCGCTCCATAGCATTCGAGTAGATGATCTGTGCCGGGTGGAACTCGTTCAGCAGGCTCGCCAGAGTTAATCCGGCGGTCACAATTTCTCGGGCAAGGTAGCCGTCTGCATTGTCCTTTTCCACCTGACCCACCTTGGCACAAAGTGACGTCATCCAGGGCATGATCGACTCGTCAGTCATCCAACGGTGGAGAATCCAGGGCGCCCGACGCGTAGTCGGAGGGAAGGAGAACGTGTCGGCCAACCGATGGTCCGGACGAATCCGAGAGATTGGCCCGGCTTCCAGCTTCTCCCTACAGTCTGCGGGGTCCTCTGTCAGTCCGGCTGCCCTGCACAGTTTTCGCGTCACCCTGGTCGCGTCGTTGAAGTACTTCAAGAGCTTCTGGAGTTACCTCCAGCTCGTGATCTCGATCCGGAGTGGTTCAAACAAGTCCTCCAAATCCGCATCGAGCAGGGGCCAGTGGTTGCTGACGGCGAGGAAGTCGTCGATGGTGATGACAAATAGGACGAAGTGGGGGCTGCAGTCGCTTCGGAGCATGAAGTCGCAGCTGTCGCTGGTGAGGCGTCTGAAATTCCATAGTGTGAGATTGTTTGCGAGGCCTGAGGTGAATATTTTGCAGGCTTGTTTAGTGTCATAGATGTTGCCTGTGAGTACGCCAACGTGCCCGGGTGTTTGTGGGATCCGTCAAATTGGGGAGGATGGTGCACGTATATTGTCTCTTCTGGGCCGAGGATCTCATGGAGGAATGCGGACTCTAGGTCCCAGTGTTAAGCGATAAGTGGGGTGCCGGCGGTGAGGGCGACGGCACTGCGGACGGCATCGCGATTGGCAACAGGGCTCGAGATGTTGTCGGGATCGTAGTGGATGTGGGGGATTTGTTTTTCGTCTCGAGCTGTGCATCGCGTTTTCCGGGAGATAACGTTGCCTGCTTCGTGGAGTTTGAGACGCAACGTGAATATCAGCGGGAGAAGTGTGACTTGAGGGGTAGGGAGGATTTGGGAATGTACGAGAGTGTGCCGTGTTTTTCTAGGCTGACGAGTGCTTTGTTCCATGAATTTTCCCACAGGTGGTTGTAGTTCGGTGCTCGGCGTGCCGCGCGTAGAGAGCGTGGATTAATTGCCGTGTCGCTCGGTTCTGCGTTGTGGTTCAGGGTGTAAAGGCAGAATGTGGGCATGCAAATGAGGGGTTCGATGTGGTCATCGAGTATTATAGTGGCAGTACAGTTGTTGTTTTAGTCAGTGGAACGAGGGTACTGTGGCCTGTGGGAGGTGGGGGAGTTGATTTCTTGATTGTGTAGACACGGGATCGCGGTGGGGGTCGTACGAGATAAAATAGGAGGAACGACAGCGGGTGGTTTTCTTGGTGGTGAGGTTCCATGTGACGTAGTGGGTGGTGTCTGCACGGTATAGTTAGCGGTGGTGTTGTGCGCGGGTTGGAGCTTGGTTTTTGGCGTGGGGTTGATCACGTACCCGTGTTGACCGAAGGGCAGTAGGGTAGTGATGTTAACTGGTGTGGGGGACCAGAGGCGCTCTGGGAGTTGTTTATGGGAGCGATGGGGGGTGTGGTTGTATTTGTCTATGTAGTCGCGAGCATCGTATTCCTAGAATTGTGGTGGCATGTCGGAGGAGGACAATGCCGCGCGGACATGGTCAACGATTGTGCGGTAGGCTCTCTCGGCAAGGGAGTTTTCTTGCGGGTGTGGGGGGTGGTGGTGTGTAGGGTGATGTGTTGGTCGGCTTAGTAGGCGCGGAGGTCATGTGAGATGTACTCCTTGGCATTGTCGCTTGTGACATGACGGACCGTGTGTCCGTGCAGGGGTTTGATCGATGCGAAAATGTTTTTACGTCGAGGGCGGCCAGTGCGCGTGTTGGGTGGAAGGAGGCAAAGAGTTTGCGGCTGCCTTCGTCTATGAAGGTTATGATGTAGTCGTTGTTGTTGGGGGAGAGAGCTGTGATGGGGCCACACATGTCGGTGTGAATTTGTGGGCAGGGGGGTGCCTGACGAGGATGTCTGTGAAATGGGGAGCGGGAATTCTTTCCCACAAGACATCCGGTGCACGTGAGGCGGGGTGGTGGGGACTCGATGGTTGTAGGTAGTCCGGGGGGGAGGTTGTGTTGTGGCGATGTAGTGCACTTTTTTGGGGTGTATGCGGCCCAGTTTGAGATGGAACTTGTGGTGGGTGAGGTCGGAGGCGAAGGGGGGTTTGGTGAGGAGGGCGGTGATGGTTGGCGGGGTTTGAGGGTTGTTTTTGGGGATGGTGCGGAGTGTTTGATCATTGGGAGTGTCAACGGGGAATCCGGGGACTGTTGGGGATTTCTGTTTGGGGGCAGGGGCGGAGGATCGGGGTTAGAGGATCGGAAGTATGATGTGATGGGTGGGGGGGCTTCATGAGGTTGGCGTGTGTAATTGGGGAGATGTAGAAGAGGTGGGTATCTGGGCATGGTAGAGTCTTCGTCGTAATTTGGCGGTGGCAATGATTGAGGAGGAGGGCGGGGGTGGCAGGGGACGGCAAATCTGTGCCTTCTCTTTTGGAAAAATTGTGTCAACGTGTGTGGATAGTTGTGGTATAGAGAGGAGATTTTGTTTGATATGCGGTGTGACGATAGCTCAGCGGATTGGGATGGAGGCCGGGCGGGCCACAGGGGGGGGGAGGGGGGTTGGTGCGTGGGTGTAGAGTCACAGGTCCCTGATGAGATACGGGTGAGGGGGAACCGTTGGCAATCAGGGTTGAGCCCTAGGAGGGGGTAGCATGTGCGGTGGTGCAGTGCGGAGGTGTGCGGGAAATGCAGTGGAGTCATGTACGTACGATGTGGGAGTTGACTGCGGGGTTGGATCGGGTTCGGTGTTTCACTTGGTGGGGTGGTATTGGTGCGGTGGGGTTGTAGGGCGAGTGGGGGCTTGTTGCCAGTTGGCCTGGGCGGCGGTGCGGGGACGGTTGGCGTAGTGTTGGTGGACTGCACTGTGGTGAACATTTTCAGGCGTTTTTGATATGCATTGCTCTGTGTCGTGCGACAGGGTGCCGTGGTAGGAGCACCATTTGCTGCGCCAGTGATTGGGCGGCGGGATTTGCGGTTGTTGCGAGGAGGGTTGTATTGGCGCGGCGGTCGGGATTGAGGTGGGTGTGCTTGGTTGGCGAGCTGGGGTGCTTGCCTGGACAGGTAATTTTCTGCCTGAAGGAGGTGTGCCTCTATTTGTGCAATGGGCAGCAG